>NC_088684.1:95163013-95465437 GCF_028017835.1 Emys orbicularis
ACACTCTGTCCCCAAAGTGCACATGATTATCCTTTCAGGGTACTATACGGGGGGGAGAACATACTCCTACTGAGGAACCTTGGTAATTCACACTGACTAGGACTCCAACGGAGACATACTAAGCAATCAAATGTGACAAAAATACACTGACAACAATCAAGGATGCGGTGGTGTAAAACACTCTTTGTGTATGTATTTTCACAAGTTTTGTTTTAACTATTAACTTCATGAAATGATACAAAATTATTATTTGTGGAAGAATTGTGAGCTGGACAGAATATAAAAGATGTGTGTGATCCTACGCCCCATAATCTTCATAGAAATATGCTTATGATATGAATATGGCATAATTAAAATGTTTTATGCAAGATGGGTCATGTGAGGTATCATTGGAAAGGTTTTGATTTACTGAATGTGATTATCCAATTTGTATGCATGTATCATTTCTGTATCTGAAGTTAGAAATATTGACTAGTTGTAATAATTACAACTGTGTGTATACTTGGAGAACGCCCACCAGACAGTATACAATCAGCCTGGATGGGCCATTAGTAAGGACAATAGGACTTTGAAGATACTAATCACCCTCCTTCCTGAGATGTATCCTGGAAAGCTGATTTGACACTGCAGGGTCACGTGATCGTGTCACCTGGTACAGAATACATCTTGAAATGCTGGTACTTTTCCATGGGAAGGAGGTGGGGGTCAAAACTGGTAAACAAAAGATTCCTGTCATATGCAAATCCTATTTAAGGCTGGGGAGCAAGTTAATTTGGGCTCTTCTCTACTGCCTCCCCACCCAAGAAGGAAAACTGCTGAAAACACCTGAAGAAACAAAAGAACTAAGCTGGGGGAGGAAGAGGGTGAGCCCAAGTGAGACAGATAAGCCTGTAAAAGGAATCTCTGGAGATTTAAGCTGCAAGCAGTGCAGTTTACCTTCAAGAAACTCTGCAACCTGCTTGAAACAATATTTAGGGTGAGAAATTATTATTTGTAGCCAGTATTCCTAGTGTATTAAGCTTAGTTTGTGTGTTTTGTTTTATTTGCTCAGTAATCTGCTTTGTTCTCTTTGCTATCCCTTATAATCACTTAAAATTTACCTTTTGTAGTTAATAAAGTTGTTTTTTGTTTATTCCAAAACCCAGTTTGTGCCATTCATAATGGGGGGAGGGGGAAAGGAGCAGAAAGCTGTGCATATCTTCCTCCACATTGAGGGAGGGGGCTAATTTCATGAGTTTACGCTGTATAAATCTCTATACAATATAAGACAAGACAATGTAATTTTGCGTTTACACTCCAGAGGGTGTGTGCACCAGAGTGCTGGGCAATTCCCACACAGAGCTGATTGCAGACTCTGTGTGATTCTAAATCCGGGCGTGTCCCTACCTGTGTGTGTGCCGGAAAGGGGCTTGAGAGCCTGACACAGTAGCACAGAGTGGGGGGTACCCAGGCTGGTGGGACAGGCGGGCTCAGTAGGACCCCAGCACATCAGGTGGCACTCCAGAAGGGGGTTGAACCCGTCACAATGTGTTCCCTGCCCTTGGCACTCACATTCAATGTAGTTAAAATACAGTGTTTTGTCAAGGTTGTAGCAGCTCTCATAGGAGAGAAGAGATAAGATTTGGTTGTAATGAGCCTAAAGAAGATTATTCTCTTTAAAGACACTGGACACAAAGAGGAGCCTATAGTTCTGCCTGGCACTCAAGCTCCCAAAATATGTGGACACAGTCAGAGCTGCCTAATATCAGACTCGCTGCATAGGGTCTTTGTACATCCTGGTCTGGGTTAGGTGGTCATGTAAGGGACTGTGACTGAACAAAAAAATAATGAAAACAATACAAAACCTCACTACAACCCTCTATTAAATCTTTGCAGAAAAGTTGGGTAAGACCAGTAGGCCTTGTGAAAAATATTGGATTTGTGGAATAATGAAGTCAAGACTAGTGAGATATTACTGTATTTAGAAGAACAAAACAACAATAAGATGAAAGTTGGAGTGTAAGTTCATGTGTTAGCATCACACAAGAAAATGAAATAAATAAAAAAGAAAAAAAAATGGGAGGAAATTTTGCATTTAGTCATATCCTTTCCTTTATGTCAGATTTTGCTTTAACACAATCTCTGTGTCACCAAACTGTGATTGTCCATAAATATTTGCTATGCACTTGGACCTACAGCCAAGTGTGACAGCTTACAATAAAACATTCATTGTGATGCTTTGAGGTCTTCAGAGGTACATAAAATAGTTCCCAAATTGCACATTACATGCAGTTTTCCATTACACACTGCACAAAATGTCCTTGACATTCAAGAGTTTGCCATACATATTTTAGCATGCATCACTCCAGGGTGTATTTGAAAATACCCTCCACTTGCCTTTAATAATAATGACTTGTCATGTGGAATCCAGATCTTGGTTAATCTAACATAATATGTACTTGATGGTTTTTATTAACTGTCAAATGAAGCCCAATAGCCGTCAGAAACATTTTTCCCTTCTATCATGCATTTGTTCCCAGCATGTTTCCTTTCTGACCACTAACGTAAAAGGTTAATAAACTACGGTATTAGATGTCATTAATATTCAGTGGCATGGCAAGTGAATAATTTTGCAGACTTTTGATTTTAAAGATATTGGCCATTAATGTGACTATTTTACAGCCTTGTAAAAGTGCACCATGCTGCTTGCATCCTCTAATTTGAAAGCTAAAAAGTCTGTGAAGAATCTTTGCTACGTTAGACTGTTCTCACCTTTATTGAAATTCAGATGATTGCTTCTGAATTTTGAAGGGCTAATTTTTCCTTCATATTCGATCTTCTTCCCTTTACTTTTTGCTTTCTTGTTATTTATGAGTTATTAATCTAATTTTCGTTTATACACATCTTCATTGAGTGTTGAATGTAAAATGAATATAGATAATAGAGGCTCAGGCTAGAGTTTGGGTCCATTTGATCACTGATTGCTAACTTTTTGATGATAATGGTCATTTGTTTTCTATATAGCATTATATGTCAAACAAAGAAACTAAGTCAGTTCCCAGTTATAATTATACAAATGTAATTCTATGTGTGCACTGCTAACTGGAATCATTAAAGTTGCATAGAGCTATGGGAATATATATCTGTACTACATTTACTGATGTAAATATGGAGTAAAACCATTGATGGCACTGGAGCTATTCTTGATTTACATGAGTGTAACTGACATCAGAATTGAACTAAAAGAGTTCTACTGACCTAAGCCCTCAAAAATGAGCTTTGTAGTTTGTTTTCTTTTATAAAGTCCACTATTTCGCTCTCCAGACTCATTTAAAAACTATTTCAATTTTATTAGCAAAGTATTGTTTAATAGGTTTATTTAACCAGTGGTTTGTTTCCCTCTTTGGCTTGGCTTATATGAAAACTTTTGTTTGAATGGGAAAACAAATGAATAGATTCTCCATGTTCTTCACTCCACCTTTCTGCAAGTTCACACAATCCTTAATTTGGCTTTCCTTCAGTAAACTCTATACACACACACACACACACTCCTTAAGGTGTATGGATCCAAAATATTGCAAAGAAGTTGGCAGATCCACATGATGCCTTCGGGTAGCAATCTGTTTGTAATGTCTGGGTTAACTGAAAGATGTATAGAATCAGATCTAGAGGAAGAAACCCTATTTCTTTTGATTTTGTTGAACTGACCTGAAACACTTCCTTTCAAATTTGATCAACATTAAACTGCATTTCTTTTGCCTTATGCAGCTGTAGATTGGACTCTATTGTCTTCTATTGGCTCCCTAGAGGACTTCATCTCCCACAGTGCAATGCACACCCAACTGACTGAGCTGTGTGGCACATCGGGGAGTCATATGGCTCTAGGCACATCATAGGAGGTGTACTCTATCTAAGGAGGCCGGTCCATATTGGAGGATATCTTCCATGAAGCATCCAGAGTTATAGGAGTCCACTAATATGCCACACAGTTTGGTCAGCTGGGTCTGCATGGCATTATGGGAGAGGTAATCTGTTTTGGATGCTGGCTTATCAGAGACAATAGTGGCCCAAACTAAAAATCCTAAAAGGCAATGCTCTAGGGAAATGCAATTTAATTTATTTGAATGGTCAACTCAATAAGACAAAATATTCTGATGTGGGTCAAACTGACCTAAAACAAAATATGTCACTTTGATTTTTCCCAATGCAAAATTTAAAAAATGGAAAAATTGAAATTTTCCCAAATAAAATTTATTTTTTTGTGGAAACTGCACTTTCCACTGTAAAATCATTCAGATGGAAAATTTCCAGCCACCTCTTATGATGTCAGCCTTCTGTTGGGTTAGAAATATGCACATTAGTCATAAAAAAAATAATATGTTCCTAGTGCAATCATCTTGTCTAATGTAGCAATGACATGATGTCTTGAGTTGTTGACTAAGATTTCAGTTACAAATATTGAATAGATCAGGCAACTTGGTAACAGCTAAGGGCTTAACTTTGCCATATTTACTAATATAGAGTAGTACCTTTCAAATGGGACACCTCAAAGAGTAAAATTCCACTCTACATTAGTAATTTGGAAAATGGGGGCCTTAAATTAATGGCTATTCCTGGGACTTATGGATTACTAAAACGTGTTTAATCAAAAATAAAAATGGACAGAAGAAAAAAATGTTCCTACTGATTTTTTTTAAAAGCAGTTATGACTATGTAAAAACAAGTGATGACTAGAGAATTTAAGAATCACATAACCTCAGTTTAGCTTTAGAACTTTTCTGAACTACATTGGAATCTGTTCTTGATTCTTTTGAAGGTTTCTTGTAAGAGAAAGTCTTCAAAGTCCTCCTTCCTTGGCTCCCTGCAAGGAGATTTAATCATTTAAAAGTACAGTGTACTTGTAGCTTAGTTGAAAAACCAGTGTCTATTTAAATCTAGGTCAACAGATCAAACTCACACTATGAAGGAGAACTCTAGTGGTGAGTGACACTCTTTCAGTCCCATGAGATCATGAGAGAGAGTGTGTAAGTGCTCTTACATTAATGAAGTTCATACTTCTAGTTCCTGTTATCTCTCATGGAAATAATGGATTACTTAACCCCTGTGACTGCACAACATCATGTGCAATTTTCATGCCACACTGCACAACTACACTGCCTGTATCATTTGCTACACTTTAAATCCCAGTTTGTACTCTTTGGTGTTATTAATATAAAGAATCAATCTTTTTAACCATCTGAAAATGATTACTTTAAACAAACCTACAAGTAATCAAATATTCATAGACATGAATTATCCATGAATATTAAAAAGTACCTACTTCACGTGGTCATTCAATCAGCTAATTAGCCATAAAAACTTATTTGCCACTTGAATTACAGCTTTCCAAAGAGTACTTTTGGCAGACTTAGCAACTAAACCCTGCCAAAAACTCACTTGCGTGTACCGTATGGGGGGGGGGGGGACTCTGAAATAATGTTCAGGAGAGATACAGTAATTACTTTGATATTGGGTGGGGAGGTTGCATTGTATCATATCCTATTGTGTTGTTAATTAGTTTTCACTAGTAAAAAGGAATCTAATCATACAATGTTCTCTGAGTGCATACATTTTGCTTGATTTAATTGCAGAAATTGACTATTGAATATATTAAACACAGAGCCTGTTGCCAGCAAATTTTTACCATAACCTGTTGCTTAGAGTGAACATTCCAGAATGAAGACTGTCACAAATTCCTAGCCTATTCTTTCATGGGAGCCATAGTAGAACTCCTCTAACTGGACACTGTCAGAGTGCTGTCTTTAGGTCCCATGTACTCCTTCATGTCCCTTAAAGTTTCCTTAATCTGAATAGGTGGCAGCACTGTCTCTTTCCTCAGCCTCTCTAGCACATTTCCTAGGCACAGATGCTCTGTTTCTTACCCTTTCATGAAAATGGGACCATGCAGCCTCAGTGCCGAGGCCCCAGGACCAGTGCTGACAACCTCTCCTCACCCCCACAACTTGTCAGTTATTTAAGCACATTTTTCCAGAGCTCCAATCTTGTGAGTATCTATATTTACAGTTACCTCTTCAGGGACATGGAACAGTGAAGCAAACAGACACACTGACTTTGTAAGGGGCCACAAACCAGTCACTCTTTACTAGAGCTGTTTGGGAATTTTCCAACAATACAGGTTTTTGTTGGAAAATGCCTCTTCGTTGAAACTGAATTTTTGGGTGGAAATATTCCACTATTGATGAACTTCCACCATCACAGAGGCAGATTTCCATCGGATTTCCTACCAGCTCACCTGGTGGGCTGCTGCAGACCCTGAGCTCCCAAGATCTGCAGCTCTGGGGCCACCCCTGCCATGCTGACTTCCTGGGATCTGGGAATCTCATAGTCCAGGCTCCTAGCTCCGCTGCTGGAGTGTCTCCTGACTTAAGCTGTTCCCCCAAGATCTGGATGCAGACTGGGAAACCCTTGGAGTTGGGACAGCCACTGCTCTGTTTCATTTAAAAATGTTTCCATTGGAGTTTACAAAATGATTGGGGGGGGGGGGAAGTAATCTCCTTTCCATGGGAAATTAGTTTTTTTGTTCCACTCCACATTTACAGCTGCACAACAGGGAGAAGAATCTGTCCACTGTTCAAAACTCTGAACCTTTTTTAAAGGCGACCAGCATTGACTTTTTAAAAAATGTAGTACCCTAGATTCTACACGTATGTGACTCTAGTTGCTCACCTCTATCTCCACAGGAAGGGCAGTAGCAATGGGAAAAGCAGCAGTGAGAAGAGATATGAGGGACTGCCCAGGGACTGCTGTGGGGATAAATTCCATTCCCCCACTTCTACTTAATTCCTTGCAAATGGGCTTTGTGCAGGAAGGGTTGAACTCCACCCATGCTGAATCCACATATAGACTTGAACATTACAAATACACTGAGTATAGTTTAAAAGTGAGATGCAGTGCTGCACACCTTTAATTAACAATATAAATATTTTCAAAATTACATTGTACAATGGCAACGAAACACTCCAATGTGAGCACTCTGTGGTGCTAATTCACACATAGTCACATTGATGGTGACTTATCCTTCAGTCTCCTGGCTTGCAGGAATACACTAGGCATGAATTAATGCAATGCAGTTTATGTCCTGCCGTATCTTATTGCTTAGTTAACAGTGAACCAGTTTATTAAATTTCTGCCCACCATGACTGAATACCTCTTTAAGCAGTGCAAAGTTTTATTTCAACTTCCCACCTCTTATAGTAATTATTCACACAAACATTTGTTGGCTGTTCTTGAATGTAGTTGCTCCTTCATCACTGCAGTAATCCATGTATTGCAAGATAATGAAGGGTGGGGACACCTAGATTCTGTGCCCACTCCCCCCCCCCCCCCCACATGTCTTTTAAGCTGATGGTTTAAACTATGACATTGAAACACATTTCTGGAAGCATCCCCCAAACAAACATTTCTGGCACAGCAATATAATTTCCAAGAATGCTATGCAAGGAACGAGCACCACAGAAGATATTCATGGAGATAAAACTAGGAATAGAAGTAGCACCTCTTCCACAGAGATGTAGCAGTAATTTGCTCCAACACAGACTCAGGGTCTGAACCACGTGCCCCAAAGCTGCAGACTTAACTGAAAGCAACTTAAGAAATGTTCCTGTCTTTAACACTCAGATGCCCAACTCCCAGTGGGGTCTAAACCCCAAATAAATCCATTTAACCCTGTATAAAGCGTATACAGGGTAAACTCATAAATTGTTTGCCCTCTATAGCACTGATAGAGAGAGATGCACAGCTGTTTGCCCCCCCACCACCACCCAGGTATTAATACATACTCTGGATTAATTAATAAGTAAAAAGTGATTTTATTAAATACTGAAAGTAGGATTTAAGTGGTTCCAAGTAATAGCAGACAGAACAAAGTGAATTACCAAGCAAAATAAAACAAAACATGCAACTCTAAAATTAATACAATAAGAAAACTGAATACAGATAAAATCTCACCCTCAGAGATGTTTCAATAAGCTTCTATCACAGACTGGACGCCTTCCTAGTCTGGGCACAATCCTTTCCCCTGGCACAGTCCTTGTTCCAGCTAAAGTGGTAGGGGATTTCTCATGATTGCAGCCTCTTTTGTTCTGTTGCACCCACTTATATATCTTTTGCATAAGGCAGGAATCTTTTGTCCCTCTCTGGGTTCCCACTCTCCTTCTCAATGGAAAAGCACCAGGTTAAAGATGGATTCCAGTTCAGGTGACATGATCACATGTCACTGTAAGACTTCATTACCCACTTTCCAGCACACACATATACAGGAAGACTTACAAGTAAAACAGAGCCATCTACAGTCAATTGTCCTGGTTAATGGTAGCCATCAAGATCCCAAACCACCATTAATGGCCCACACTTTGCATAATTACAATAGGCCCTCAGTTATATTTCATATGTCTAGTTTCAGATACAAGAGTGATACATTTATACAAATAGGATGACCACACTCAGTAGATTATAAGCTTTGTAATGATACCTTACAAGAGACCTTTTGCATGAAGCATATTTAGTTACATTATGTTCACACTCATAATCATATGTCACTCCTCTGACCCCTACATAATGGATGAACCAACAATCAAAGTACACTTTATTTACAAGGCAAAATATAGAAAAAGCATATAAAGGAAAGGGGAAGATTGATTTGGAGGGGGTACATTAGTAACACCTTACAAGCTAGAAGTAACACTAGCCCAGGCTAGATTCCCCAGGATTCACAAATCCAGATTACTCCACACTAGTGGGCTCAATAATGTGGAAGAAACCATGTACCTTAAAGAGTCATTGCAGGCCTGAATACACTTGAGTGTGGCAATGTCGTCCAGTCCCAGCATCTGGCAGTCAGAGGCTTTAGGGACACCCAGAGCACAGGGTTCCTGACCAGTTTAGCAAATAGATACATTCATGGAGGATAGGTCCATCAATGGCTAATTCTTTTTGAATCCAGTTATTCTTTTGGCCTTCACAACATTCCCTGGCAACAAGTTTCACAGGTCAACTGTTCATTGTGTGAAGTACTTCCTTTTGTTTAGTATCAGAGGGGTAGCCGTGTTAGTCTGAATCTGTAAAAAGCAACAGAGGGTCCTGTGGCACCTTTAAGACTAACAGAAGTATTGGGAGCATAAGCTTTCGTGGGTAAGAACCTCACTTCTTCAGATGCAAGACACTTGCATCTGAAGAAGTGAGGTTCTTACCCACGAAAGCTTATGCTCCCAATACTTCTGTTAGTCTTAAAGGTGCCACAGGACCCTCTGTTGCTTCCTTTTGTTTGTTTGTTTTAAACCTGCTGCCTATTAATTGCATTGGGTGACCCCCGGTTCTTGTGTTCACTCAATTATTCAATATTTTATAATTATTGATTGTTTAAAGAAATCTTAAAAATGAATTTCCAGTGTTTCTAGCACTTACGGTTTTTTTTCAGTAAATAGAAAATACTCCCCCGACCCCAAACTGGTAGATATTTTCCATCCTTAACACCAGTTTAACAAAGTTATCTTCCATATACTTCTTGTTTTCCCCTCAATAATTAATCAATGTCATTAGGAGTCACTCACTCTACAACTGGAGAAGCTGATTACCTCATATAGACAGTTCTTTGCTCCTCATATTGGCAGCTGATTACCTGCGTCTCAGGGGACAATTTGAATTCCCCTCTTAGCTCATTTGGTAGCTAGGTGAGAAAATACCAGACAGCTTTTGGGAAGGAGCTGTGAAAAACAAAACTAAGCAAATAAGTCAGTGAGAATTGTGAGGAGAGGATGAATCAATTTTTCATTTCAATCTTTGGAACAGAGTATCTTCAGAATAAATTTAATTTCTATACATATCAATTAATTTAAGTCTTATCCACTGTAGTGAAATTACAAAGTGACAGATTTATTTCCATTACTGTGCTTCAGAAATGAAATGATCACTGTTTTTATCCAATTATGAGCTCTGTTTGTTCCTCTATTTGTATTCCCATAATTGTCCATTGCTAAAAGTCTGTCACTGCATAAAGCTTGAGTACATTATCAAACATTTTGGTAATAACTCATGCAAAAAAGAAATATCCTTCTTTCTTTATTTGCCTAATCAGTATCCCACTTTTCAGTTTTACTAGATCATTACCTCTGGCATGTGTCACAATACTTCTGGGGCCTAGGAATTTAGCTAACAATTAAAAAAAAAATCCAGTCAGTTACATCCAAATAATTATTTTCTATCCAAATCATTTAGCAAAATGTTGTAGACAGACATTTGCTATTTTGAATGATTTTCCTTAAAATGTGTTTTTGGCCCTAGTAAATATTAAAATGTCCAAAATAGAGAGAGAGAACATATTTGCATGTGTATATATGAGGGATAGACAATAGATATATTGAACATAACAAATCTATCTAGGCACTTATATTTGAATGACCGATATGAATATGCTGTACGTTTTGTACTATAGTTAGTGGCGCCTACAGGAAAGGTTCTGATGTATCCCATTATAAGACTGTTTTCAGTTGCTTATTACTTTGCCAAACTTTATCCTACTGGGCCGATATTTTACATGTTGGGTGTCTGCCTCAGAATGAAACATTTTGGACAGTTTCAGCAAAAGTGGTTCAGCTGTTCCTGAGAATGATATTAGGGAAAAATATGTTGTTTTGCCCATGTGATTAACTTGATTTATTTATTTAAAGAAGCTCTAGTAAGTCCATGCTTTGGATCAGAGACTGGAAATTTGACAATTTTTCCTTTTGTGCCAGGGGTTTGCTTTTTTGCTGTCCCTATTTCTAAAAGCAAGCTCAAATTTAGTCAATTTGTGAGCCTTTGGAAAATCTCACTTTGCACATACTCAGTAGAGACTTGTTAGAGTTCTACTGCTAAATTATCTGAAAATTCTGTCTGCACTGAACATGCTGTAGCCCCTTCCAGTTGCCATGTTTGCATGTATGCCATCCACACAGTGCAAATGAGCATGCTGTAGCATGGGGGACTGCAGGAGCTGAGCTGAACTTTTCTCTGCTGCAATTGATGTTCAGGCCACTGTGGTGCTGGGTCCTAGAATTGAGAGCAGTGAACATATGTCTTGTTCACTTTCAAGTGCTCTGCCTACTGGCACCCAAGCGCCAGGTGAGGAGCAGGAGGAAACATCTTGACTTGGAAAGGATGGTTGTGTTGGGGCAAGGGGTTGCAGGAGACAGAGGGATGGGAGAAAGTAGATGAAGGGAGTGGAAGTAGCTGGAAGGGGAGAGGGGGAAAGCAGTGAGAGAGAGAAGCTGGTGTGTGTGTTGGGGGGAGCAGATACAGCAAGGAGAAGGGGACAGGAGCCAGTAGAGGGAAGGGATAAATGAAGCCTGGGGGATACATAGGCACAAAGTGGAGGATGGATAGAAGCAGGGGATTAGAAGTTTTTTTTTTTTGGGGGGGGGGGGGGGTTATATTGATAGAAGTGGTGGGGAACAGAGACAGGCTTGGGGGGATAGGGACAAGTGTCTAACTGCTAAAGAACATTCCCCTACAGCAGAAATTCTCAAACTGTAGGTTGGGACCCCAAAGTGGGTCGTGACTCCATTTTAATGTGGTCACCAAGGCTGGTGTTGGCCCTGGGCCCCAGCAAGTCTGAAACCCAAGCCCAAGCCCCACCGCCCAGGGCTAAGGTTACATGCCCCCCGCCCAGAGCCATTGGGCTTCAGCTTCTCCCCCTCCTCTGCCCAGGGCAGCAGGGCTGGGGCAGGCTCGGTCTTCAGTCCCCCCTCCTGGGGTCATGTAGTAATTTTTGTTGTCAGAAGGGTCACAGTGCAATGAAGTTTGAGAACCACTGCCCTACAGAATCGGGAACTGAACCCAGGAGTCTTTAGCCTCTACATTCCTTTGTAGTCAGCAAATCCACTGGTGAAATCCACTGGCAAAGTGTGTTTTTCACCCCTTTCTAATACCTGATCCACACAGAGTTTAACAGACTACTACTGCTATCAGCTACTCCATTAGCTCAAGTGTCAAAGGCCTGTGCTGTGCACCTAACACTCCAAATCCTGCTGTCGACCCCCGTTAGGTGTCGGTATGGCTGCACATGATGGAATGGAATGAAAGTTAGGAAATTAGATCCAAAAACATAAAAATCATTATTAATATTTGCTGAGCTCAAACTAAACTCCACTATCAATCAACTTTTTCAAGTTCTGGAGCAATAGTTTTCCACTGGAAACAACGACAGCCAATATATTATGAATATAATATTATTAAGAGACAGAGCAGCCTCTTTATAATTAAAGGTCAAATCTTCTCACTCTAAATGGGAAAAAAGGACCCGGAAAAAAACAACAACAAAAATGTTCTGGAAACCATAAATTAAAACAGTTTTAGGGCAACAAAACCTAAACTTTTGTGTAGAGGTTTGGGAATTCTGCCCACTGTGAAAGTCTGAAATATATTTTGAGTGTAAACAGATTTAAAAGCACTTCAAGAACATTGTTGGTTTCCCCACTAAATTTTTAGGGCGAGGTTAAGGTCACACACCTCTATTTATAAAAAAATGATGTTTTCAAATGAATAAAATTACTACATATCTCACAAAGATTATACAGGGACTGTTCCTTCATTCCTTTTGCAGAAAATGTCTCCTATACATTTATAAATAACAAATAGTAATATTTAGTACAGTAGTGCTTTAGATTTTCAAAGTGCAGTACAATCTAAGTAATTAAACAATCTCATGCAGTGCATATTAAATAGGTATCCTATTAAATAGGTTTCCAAGTGACTAAATTGGTGCAAAAATGCCAAATTTGTGCCTTAAACCTCTTCATCAATATATATAAGCAATGCAGAGTACTGTGCTAAGGTACGTCATTATTCTTAGGTTTTGTTTAGAAAACAAGAAATCTAACAACTAGATTTTTAAAAGTATTGAATGTTGCCTCTTGACAGCAGTTAAGAGGTCCTTTAGCAGTGGGAATATCACATGTGCTGCTGCTAACAATCCGAGGGGCTATTTCAAGTTGGCCATCATTGTCCAGGCACTTAGCCAATCACTTTGTAGCCTGAGGGTATAAATAAAGATTGCAGAGGGGATTTGCAGAATTACTTGAACGTCAATATACTAGGTGACAACAGAGAACACAGATATGGGAGGGCTGCTGCTAGGTGATAATATGCCTCAAGGAAAGAAATATTATAGATCATAGATTCCTGTGAATTCTATTTTGCAGCAATTTCTACCTAGCAGTAGTGAAGAAGAAATAGCATATACTTAGTTATGTCTTTACAACACTGGAGCTGGTCAAAGAGTTAGAAATCACTTACAACAAATGAATATCCATAGAGAGGATCCTCTGGTTGTTTTCATGATAATATTAAGTACAGAGGAACTCCCGCACAGTGCATAAGGCCCTATAATGGACTGAGATTATAATTATTCTGGAGGGGATTAATTAATAATGAAGATGAGTAGCAATTAATTAGTAATTTAACCTTCTGACCCCTCTTCAAGCCCCATTTTTCAGCCCCCGCCGATCCTCTATATCTGAAGCAAGGGACAGCTCAAACTCTTGTCTATATACCATACTAATGAGTTTAACTACTACTAAGAAGATTTGACTTTTATTCAATAATTACATCATAGTATTAATAGGTCAACCAGTGTACAGCCATTGCTGATAGATAACTGAAATTTGCAAGTTTGTTTCAAGAAAGAAGGGTCCATATTTTGTGTCACAGCACCATTACCTGATCTGGGAACCACTGACAAGCAGATGGGGGAATTTGGCTAATTATTCTGAATGCATTCTAAATGTGAACTGCTGGAAGTTCAGTGGATTCTTTTTTGGGAAGGTAGAAAAAGATTTTATTTCCTTTATCAGTGTATGTGTTCTCAAGTTTATATTTCTATTTGGAGATCTGTGATGGGATGTACAAACTCCACACTGAGCAACAAGGGGTTAAGGAACTACTCTGGGCCCAGCCAGCCCCGCACTGCCACATCTATAGCAAATGCACCAATTGGGGAAGGAGTTAAAAGTCAGGTGAGCAGCTCATTTGGGGGCAGACCAGGGAAGAGAGCAGACCTGCTACTGGCAGCTCCAGAGAGCTGAGCTGATGGAAGGCAGAATCTCTCCCTAAACAACAGCCCAAGGGCCCCTCCCTGAGGGAAGGGAGCGCCTGCTGCAGAGACAGCCTGAGAAGAAAGCATTCCTCTCTTCTATGAAATCTGGACTGGATCGATCCCCTTTATTTTTGTTTGGACTACCCCAGCAGGGGAAAGCTTTGGACTGAGCTGGCCCAGGAGGCTTGGCCATACCACAGGAGGACGCAGTTGCTGCCTTACCCAGATGGTGATCTTGGGACAATTGCAGGGAGGTGATAGGAAGTGGATCAGGGAGTGCTGCCTTAAGACTCCCTGAGTGTAAGAGCACTGATAGCCTCAAAGGGCCCTGAGTCAGAGTCCAGTGGAGTGGGAGAGCCCAGGTTCTCCTACCAACAGCCCCTCTGTATGTCACTGGCCTAAGCCCTAACCATTAGGCAGTGCTTCCCTGTTGAGACGGTGCCAAATTATTATTATGAATTACTGTGATTGATAGGAATGAATGTGGTGAGCATGAGTTTGGTATGGCTTGGCACGTCTGTATTTGCTAGAGGTTTCTGGGAGCAGGGTTCTCTTAGCATCAGACAGTGGGTATGGAAATGTACTAAGAGTGCTGAAATTGGTTAATTAGAGGCTCTATCCGTGTGTGTGTTTCAACTTGAAACTTTGGTCATATCAGCTGATGGCCAGCTCATGAAAGTAAAGAAAATGCAGAATACATGCAATCAGTGAGCTTGGTACAGGCTGACCCCGGTCAAAATGACCCTTTGGGATGGCACCACACTAAGAGCTCAAGTGAATGATTAATGAGAGGGTAAACATCAACTGATCCTTAGTCTCTGTTTGTTTTGCAGCCCCTTCTAAGATATTAATTAGAAAAACCAGTAATGGAATGCCCACAGGGCATATTTCTGGGACATGTGACTCCTTTGAGAATAAGAGGTACAAATGCTAAGTAGCGTGAGTTAGTTAGTTAGTTCCCCAATTAACATCTGAAGAGGTCTGTGATGCTGTAAGAGAGAGGGTCTCAGGGTAGCCAAGACCCTGCTTCAGGGGACATTTGACAGACCAAGTACTTGAGGAGAAAAGAAGTCTCCATCTAGGACTGGTAGCTATACCTGTTTTGTTTGCCAATCAGGATAATGTGTAAGGCCAACATAGTTACTGAGGGTTTATACGTGGGGAATGGAGGCTTATTAGGAAGACATATCATATAAAAGTTTACTGCTTGTGTGATTCCTTCTCAAATAAACTGCTGTGCATTGAACACATTGAATACAACTTTTCACTGATACCGGTAACAATCTGCCCAGATGTGGGCCATTAAAGATCCATTTCAACATTCCCTACTAACCAACCCTGAGTGAGGGCCATCACAAGTTTTTATATTCAGATGTGTTACTCAGAGCTGCATATGTAATTTTATACATAGGAGAATGAACACACATCCAATTAAAGGTGCTTATGTGTATAATATCCCAGATGGATATCTGTTTGTTTTTCAGAGTCGAATTTTCAAAAGGGGGATTTGAATTTGTGTGCACTTTGTAAGTGCATAACTTTACGCATACTTATTGTTATGCTCAAATTCTGACACATGCTAAAACTCAATTTGCATCTGTAAAGTGTATTTGCATGCACAGCTCAGGTGAACATTATCCAATATTCACATATCAAGGCAGTTTGCACAAGCAAATCCAAGATTTTGCACATGAGTAAAAATATATGAGCAGTCCAAAAGGTACCATCATAAGTTGGGTTAAGGTCCCTTTCCAAATTAGGCCCATAGAGTCTAATGAAGGATTAAGCTCTTATCTTTCAGTTTTGCCTAAACTTTTCAGTTCTCCCTTAGAAAACTGAAACTAAATTTTTGGTAGATGGCCAATTGGAATTGACACATTTTGGTCTGTTGTACTGAACTGAAATATTGTGTTATGTGTCATATCAACATTCATCCACTCTGCTGCAGTTCCTCATAGGAGTTATAGTTCAAGTGCCTCATACCCCCTTTCTCCTCTATGGACCAAGCTTCCTAGTTGAACTACATCTCCCATGATGAACTGAGATCTCCACGCTGGCTGAACCAATAGAAGTTCATGTGACCATGATGAATTATAGGGGATCTAGACTAGTCATGAAGCCTGTCCTATAGAGTTGAATGAGAGCAGGGAGCATGAATCATCTGAACTATAATTTCTATAAGGTACTGTGGCAGCTCAGGAAAATACACATTAATGTCCAAATGAGCTAAAAATGAATATTTTGATTCAGTTCAACAAACCACAGCAAAATATTTCAGTTCAAGAATATCAATGTTTAATGTCCATTGCAAATGTCAAAATGTAACATTTCTGAACTTTTTTTATAACTTTCCATTCTGAAAAACAAACAAACAAACAAGCCAAAAACAAACAAACAAACAAACAAACAAAACCCCACAATGTGTTGACTTTCTTGTCCCAATTCAGTATGAAAGCAAATATCAAAAGTATCAAAATTTTATGCAGGTCTGAAATTCTCAACTGAGTGATTTTCAACCACTCTTTATGGATGTGTCAGTGTCGATGCTGAGTACTGACTAAGCATAAGCACTTAAACTATCTTCTGACCCTAAGTGCTGGCGTCTTCAGAACAGAGTTGAGGAAAATGTGGAGAAACTTTCCCTGTTCCTGCCCATTGCCATCTGCTCTGTAGAAAATGCTGTGGTTTTCATTATCCAGGGCTGCTAATCTGACATATGATCCAACATTTTAAAATAATGAAAACCACAAACATTGACTTATAAACTGCTGACTGGTACAAACCATTATAAATAACCTATTGGTAATAAATGTGTGAATGTCAGGAAAACTTTTCATGGTGTTTATACAGAATTAGTAAAGAGAGAACCAGAAATTACAGGTTTACTAAAGTCCATCTTGATAAGAAATATTCTCCTGATTGCACAGATAATTTTCAAAGATACTTTATCCTCTGTATGAAATGACTCAGTGAATTCACTTAATCCCATGAGGGACGATAGCAAATGGGAATATACTTTTATTTTTGGAAAGGTTATTGTGCTCTTGATCAGAGTTGCAAATCTTGGCACATTGACCATAGAAAATGTGATTCTTGCCATGAAGGACAGGACAAAAAGTTTCCCATTCTCTACTTAGGGTTTATATATTTTATACATGGAACACACAGAGAAGAATCTTGATGCCCCAAATGATGTATTATGGACCACAAAATTATGGAAAAACAGCCACACCTCACTCCTACCCCTCACAAAAAAGAACAATGGAGATTCTGTCAAAATAATCTCGACATGAATGGGGATCACTAGAATGTCAATAACCTCAGGGTGATAATCTAGCTGAGTTTTCATAGTTATTACAAGTTAAACAACTTTTGAGCATATATCTAATGCAGGGGTAGGCAACCTATGGCACGCGTGCCGAAGGCAGCACACGAGCTGATTTTCAGTGGCACTCACACTGCCCGGGTCCTGGCCACCAGTCTGGGGGGCTCTGCATTTTAATTTAATTTTAAATGAAGCTTCTTAAACATTTTAAAAACCTTATTTACTTTACATACAACAATAGTTTAGTTATATATTATAGACTTATAGAAAGAGACCTTCTAAAAACATTAAAATGTATTACTGGCACGTGAAACCTTAAATTAGAATGAATAAATGAAGACTCGGCACACCACTTCTGAAAGGTTGCCAACCCCTGATCTAATGTTATAGCAGATAAACAATAGAGCAAACTACAACACTACACTGAGCATGGAAGATCTGGTTAGGAATGGATGAACACTAACAACATTCAAATAATATTGTTGTATACATTAAAAAAATGTTTATTTTATAATTATTAATATATATTTAAACTTTCCATACAAGTATTAACAAACTGTATTCATAACCTGTATTAGTTACCTTTAAAAGACTAATTTCTGTTTTCTTAATATTTTATCATCAGCACCTTTATTTTGTTCACGTTCAAAAAATGGTAACCATCTGATGTCAGATTTGTGTCCATTAATTCTTTTGCGTAGAGACTGTCCGGTTTGGCCAATGTACATGGCAGAGGGGCATTGCTGGCACATGATGGCATATATCACGAAAGCTTATGCTCTAATAAATTTGTTAGTCTCTAAGGTGCCACAAGTACTCCTGTTCTTTTTGCGGATACAGACTAACACGGCTGCTACTCTGAAATCTATTTCTATTGTGCCACCTGAGAAAAATGCAAAAAAGTATAATGAGTAAAATTAAGTTTTACTCTTTAAAGGACATTTGAAGAAATATGTAATGTTTATTTCAATCCATTTTTTATTTGTTAATGTCCTTAGAAGCTGACATTTTATATATGCTTCCATTAACTATATAATCTGGTATCTCACTACTGAACTTTTTCTGATTGTATGTCATTTTTACAATTTTAAAATTTGATCTTCATTTATTTGATCCCAGAAAGGACAGAGATATGATTTCAGATCTTTGTTCTGTTTTGCAGAAAACTCCAGCTACATAGAGTAAAATTTAAGTCATATCTGCAATTGTTCCTGAGATATTGACACCTAACAGTGATCAGAAAAATGCAGGAAAATTTAAAGATTAACTGCTTTCGACCAACATGTTAAAGTACCATTGGAAACACAAGAATGTTTGATTATCCCATGAGTCTCCCAACACAACTTCTTGCCCATTGGTATTTTCATTATAAAACAATTCCCTTTTTCAGATACATACCTTTTTAATAATTAGGATTATATGGCTCAGAACTTGCTCTTCTGATTGGTGTCCCAGTGGTGACACCTAGACATGCCAGCGATGAACATAGCAACACCTTGATAGATAGAATAGATTAGATGGTAGTTTGGGGGCATTCTTGGTATAGCTAACTTCTGTGGAATACAGTATATGTTTCATTTAGCCAGTAATGCACGCATGATCAAAACAGGTGTGTCCTACAAAGGTACCTTCAAAAGCTGGTAGCTAAGAAAAGTTTAATAATATATATTATGACCAACTTATAGTTAAAGCAGAACCTCTTCATCTGAGAATGAAAGAAAACATATAGGAATAATAGTGTTGGAATAACATCAAAATGGTGGTGTCAGTCATTTTACAGCAGTTCAGAGGCAGGGTTGTGTTCAAATGGTTACATTAGTGTCATAAAACCTGCTCCTTCCTACCATAAGTTTCATCCTTTTTTTCCTCAGTGGTGATACCAGGCTAACACTTTTGTTTCTAAATTCTTGAAAACGATTAAAAAGCTCTTATCCTTGTACATTAATGCCTAGCACTGCAGAACATGATGAATTTAATCAGTTCATATTTGAAAGACAAAATGCTTTATGTACGAAGCTGCATCAGCCAATACAGTTAAATGGCATTGCGCTTATAGTATTACAAGCCTTGACAGTTTACTGAACCTGTGCATTATTGATACAAGAGCAGTTAAATTGAGAAATATTTCTTTGGACGAAGAATTGGTGCATTACTTAGGCTTTAGAGAAGCACTTAGGTTAATTTGTGAGGCTATAATAAAGTTCAGGCTGCGAGATAGAAATGTAAGCTCAAATATTCAGTTGTGTTTTATGTCATTAAAAATAGCTCCTTTTATGTCTTGCATGTTCTGTAACTGTTCAGAAACCTCAAGGTCTAAGTAAAGATTGTGGCTTGTTTTTCAAGGCTAGTTAAAATTACTAGTCAGCTTTATTATAGCTAGGATTGGAATTTTTGGAGCCAAAAAGACTTTGGGTGTTTAAAAGAGTCACAATGGACTTGGATTTTAATGTTTTTTGCTGCCCATTGAGTCCAAGAACTTTTCTACTGTTATACTTTGAACTCCTAGTTTTAAGGAACCATATACACTAGAGCAGTGATACTCACACATCAGTGGTTCAGGAGCCAAATTAGTGATCAGCATTATGCAAAGGAGCCACAGTAGTGTGAATTCATTATTATATTTAGTTTATATATTATATGTGGTCATATATAATAAATTGTCACAGCAAATAAGTTAATAACCTGGTGCAAGTTGATAATTTAATTGGTTAATAACATAGTAAAAGCACGCTGATTGGTTAGTAACTTAGACTGGTTAATAATTAAATCAGACAGTGTTTTAATATCATGTGCTGGAAAGAGCTGCAGGAGACGCATTAAAGAGCGATTTGTGGCTCGCGAGTCTCTGAGTATCATTGGGGCTATATTTCCAGGCCTACGCACCAAGCAGGCCACTATGTAGCTCAGGGAAGCTGCAGTGTTTGCCAAAAGATCAGTGGCTATAACTCTGAAGGAAGAAAATGAAAAGCTCTCTGGTGGAAGTAGATCCACTTTTTACATAATCATTTTTTTAAAGGTGAACCAAACTCTCATTGACTTCAATAGGGCCAGGATTTTACCCTAGATCTTTATTTTTTCCAGTATTTTTTCTTTTTTTCTCTCAAGATTGCTTTGCTACACCTGTGAATACTACAGCAACATTTTTTTTTAAATCATGTACCCAGTGCACACAAACTATTAGTAAGATTTATTTTTAAAAAAAAAACCTTTACAATACTGAGAAAAATCTCATTTAAGTTAAATAAATATATTTCAGAACTTATGAGTGAAATAAATTCATTAGCAACAACACCCTTAAAGCAATTATAAATTGATGTACTATACCATAGAACTGTACTTTTAAATTTAAAGACTGTTTACAAGTCATTTGGAGCTCACAATGGATTTCCAGCAAAGAACTATAGTACATCAAGAACTACTGCAAATGTACAGTCTTCATTAGCAGGGGCCACCCATTTAATTTTAAATGGCTTACTAAAAATTGTTGTAAGGCTATCTATAATAAAATACAGAATCCTCAAAATAAATACTTTTGAAGTATGTTATATCAGTCCTATGATGGAAATGTCCTGTAAATCCTGTACATTACTAAATACCAAAACAGTGTGCAAATAGGTTCACTCTTTACAACTCATTAATCAGTATCACTTTAAAATAAGTGTTTTGAAACATGTCTTTCTAAAAAGAAAAGAAAAGAAAAAAGAAATCAGTTATAATATTGAATACATTGTTGATTTGGGATTATTCTTTCACTTTTATACATTTTAACCACTCACAATAAATAAATCCTGGTAGGCTTCTTTGCTTTAGGTTTTTATTTGACGGAGATGACCTTATACAAGTTTTTACTTGTACAAGATTTACTTGAAAGTAACCCCTTACATAAAATTGCATTACAAAACATGACATTAAAACAATGTTAAGGTTGCAGAATCAAGCAATCAGAATTTAGGAAATGCCTGGAATAAGGTTGCCCATGAAACCTGAATTCGGCCCCCTTGTGCCAATGCATTATGATACATCCTTTAATTACATGATCACATACTATTTTTTCCATGAGCAGCCCCCAGCAAAGATAATTTGAGCCTAAATGGTTTAAATTTGGCCAAGTTATGAGCATCTGAAAGCAGGGTCTATAATGGAAATTATTGGACAACATTAACTATCTTGCCCCCACAATCTATTATACCAAAAGGAATATAAATATTCCCCAAATTCTCCAAACAATTCTGTAGTACAGCCTGGATCTGTAATGTCTGATATGGTAATTATGTGGTTGAGAGGTTAGAGAGGGAGATTAGGATTCAGGTCTTCTGTTCCCTGTCTTGAGACTGACTTATTTTCTGATCTTTAGCAAGTTATGCAACTTCAATGTGCTTTAGTTTAACATTTTATGAAATGGGTATTATAATATTTATTGATCTCCCATGGGAATTTGAGGCTTAATTAATATCTGTAAATGTAATTTAAGATCCTCATATGAAGATTGGTAAAAATTTAGCAAGGATTGTATCACACTCCTCCTCCCTTACTTAACAGAAGGTGTGTGCCTACAACTTGTTACTTGAGTTTACCGTTGAGAAGTACTGTTGATTCACCAGTTGCTGTTGGACAATAATACAGCAACATTGACCAAGATGGCTTTTTTTACATATGTCAGGCCAGGATGTTGTGGCCGTTTCTTTTGGGTATAAACCTTACTACTGGGATCCATGCCTTTTAAACCTTGAGATTAATTTACACATCCAACGGGAAATGATTCAGGTTGGATTGTATGTGTCTAAAGGTATGCCTACACTTAAAATGCTATAGTGGCACAGCTGTAGCTCTTCAGTGTAGACACTACCTATGCCAACATGAGGGATTCTCCCACTGCCAGAGGTAATCCACTTCCCTGAGAGGTGGTAGCTAGGTCAACAGAAGAATTCTGTGCTGCATTTCAATGCTAGACCCTTCAGTTCATAGGATTGGATTTTAACTTACTAAACCAACTGCACTTCACCATGGTTCCACCATTTCAAAAGATTCTATCGGTTGTGGTGATCTCCCTCATTTTAAAAAAGGAAAACTCTATCCATTCAGTAGAATCTTTCAAACTGGGAGAATATTTTATGCAGTACACTCACTCTGGCTGTTAAATTCATTCCTGGAGTAATTCTATTGAAGTCCATAAGATTACATCCAGGATAAATTTGTCCAAGCATGTATTACAGTTGAATAAATTATCTATACATTAAGATTTTCCCACATATATTTTGTATTTTATATGTCTTAATATTATTGCATACAGGAGAGCAGAAAGAACCATTTTGGTATGATTTGTTTTTGACTATTGGAAGAGAGTATGCTTTATTTCACAGTCGTTCTATATCATAGAATATCAGGGTTGGAAGGGACCTCAGGAGGTCATCTAGTCCAACCCCCTGCTCAAAGCAGGACCAATTCCCAACTAAATCATCCCAGCCAGGGCTTTGTCAAGCCTGACCTTAAAAACCTCTAAGGAAGGAGATTCCACCACCTCCCTAGGTAACCCATTCCAGTGCTTCACCACCCTCCTAGTGAAAAAGTTTTTCCTAATATTCAACCTGAACCTCCCCCATTGCAACTTGAGACCATTACTCCTTGTTCTGTCTTCTGGTACCACTGAGAACAGTCTAGATCAGTGTTTCCCAAACTTGTTCCGCCGCTTGTGCAGGGAAAGCCCCTGGCGGGCCGGGCCGGTTTGTTTACCTGCCATGCTGGAAGCGGTGGCCAGTACGTCCCTCGGCCCGCGCCGCTTCCAGCAGCTCCCATTGGCCTGGAGCAGCGAACCGCGGCCAGTGGGAGCTGCGAGTGGCCGAACCTGTGGACGGGGCAGGTAAACAAACCGGTCCGGCCCGCCAGGGGCTTTCCCTGCACAAGCGGCGGAACAAGTTTGAGAAACACTGGTCTAGATCCATCCTCTTTGGAACCCCCTTTCAGATAGTTGAAAGCAGCTATCAAATCCTCCCTCATTCTTCTCTTCTGCAGACTAAACAATCCCAGTTCCCTCAGCTTCTCCTCAGAAATCATGTGCTCCAGCCCCCTAATCATTTTTGTTGACCTCTGCTGGACTCTTTCCAATTTTTCCACATCCTTCTTGTAGTGTGGGGCCCAAAACTGGACACAGTACTCCAGATGAGGCCTCACCAATGTCGAATAGAGGGGAATGATTACATCCCTCGATCTGCTGGCAATGCCCCTACTTATACAGTCCAAAATGCCGTTAGCCTTCTTGGCAACAAGGGCACACTGTCGACTCATATCCAGCTTCTTGTCCACTGTAACCCCTAGGTCCTTTTCTGCAGAACTGCTGCCTAGCCATTCGGTCCCTAGTCTGTAGCAGTGCATGGGATTCTTCCGTCCTAAGTGCAGGACTGTGCACTTGTCCTTGTTGAACCTCATCAGATTTCTTTTGGCCCAATCCTCTAATTTGTCTAGGTCCCTCTGTATCATATCCCTACCCTCCAGCGTATCTACCACTCCTCCCAGTTTAGTGTCATCTGCAAACTTGCTGAGGGTGCAGTTCACGCCATCCTCCAGATTATTAATGAAAATATTGAACAAAACCAGCCCCAGGACCGACCCTTGGGGCACTCCGCTTGATACCGGCTGCCAACTAGACATGGAGCCATTGATCAGTACCCATTGAGCCCAACGATTTAGCCAGCTTTCTATCCACCTTGTAGTCCATTCATCCAGCCCATACTTCTTTAACTTGCCAGCAAGAATATTGAATATACCTATATATAACTGAAGAAAACCTATATATAATGAGATTACACATCTTCCCAACTTCAGCAACAAATGACACAGGTGTCATAAAAGACTTAAAAGAGTTTGGAGCATGTTGAAGCAAAATATTTTAACATAGGATAGAACAACGCTAGCTACTAGGGTACATATTTGTGTTTCTGAAGCCTGGCAGTGAGATTTTGGCCACAATGGCCACTAAACGGCTATTACAGACAGTAATAATTTTCAGTTAATAACAGTGACTTTTTTTTTGAAAGGTGCTTTGGTTTCCCAAGTTGCACATTTTGACTATATTTCATAGCTGGGGTACAGTAAGCATTTTGGCTGCCAAAACGCATAGAAAGCAAAATAATGCATTTTTCTGCATCACAAGCAATTTCTACAAAAATTGACCTTCCCAGTACAAGCATTTTCATAAAAATGCTTACATTTTGTTGTGAGTACTTCAGATATCTCACCCAAGAACTTAGCCTGGGTTTGCACTGGTTATATAAATGTAAAGGCTTCATATCCCATTGCCCATACTTTAAGCCATCCAGTTACTGTGGTATTAACATCCTTAATGACACAATGGATGACTATGAAAACATTGGGGTTTTTTTAGTGGAGCAGTTTAGCAATCACTCTGTACTGGTGTCAACCAATAGCAAGAAGAAAGAGGACAATTTGCAGACCAGGTGCTGAGCAATCTGAGCTCCCTGTAGTGAGACAATTATTCCCTCGGAGGCTCTCATCCTCATTATGGCATGAATTTTGCACGAGCTGTAAATGCACTTACTGTTTTCTACTGCATTACTAACAATACAGTTAACACCGTCGATGCAAGTGGAATGACACAGTCTTTATTACAGTTGTGGAACTTAATAGATCACTCTGAAATAACAAACTCTTAATTTTGAGAAAAGTTGCAATTTCATAGATGCAAATATGTCACTATTTTGAGGGGGGAAATATATGCAACAGCAAAGTGTTGTATATAAAATATTTTGAAACATATTTTGTTTAAGACATATCAAATAGTACTCAAAGAGCACTGTCTAAAATGAGGAACAATAATTTCCTAAGAGGAAATAACACAATTTTGTTCTTCCCAGCCATAAGCCAGATAACAGGAGGTTACTTCAGTGTCACTGCCTCACTTTGCTGAAGTGTAATCAGACTCTAACCCCAGATTTGCAACTGCAGCTATCCTTATGTTTGAAAGTACAGCTAGAGGAAGAGTTTCATATCTCCAGTGTGTACGTGATGTCCTCTAAGTCACAAAGATGTTTTCCAGGGAGACGGCTATGAATAGCTCACGTTAGAATATGTCAAGGAGTGACGAGCATTGCTAAGCTTATTGCTGACTATTACAAGAAACACGAGTATTTTGTGAAATATGTTAGTCTGTGGTTATCTCACAAAGAATTATTTTCAGTTATTTGTTTTTCATTCACACCTTGAAAGAACACTGACATCTCTCTGATTTAATATTTTTGGTAAGCATTGATTAGTTTTTCCTATGCTTCTGAGACAGTTGAATTTAACATAGTCTTTTTTTTGTCTCATTTCAGTGCTTGAACCCTCTTGTTATCATGGTACCAATACAATCAAGAGTATAGTGTTGAAGTGTCAAATCTTCAGATAAAGGCACCTAAATTGTGCATGGAAACTAACTATTAAACATTCAACTACATACTCAAGTGAAAAGGGGCCAAAAATTTGCCCTCAGTTACACCCTAAAACTTCATTGCATTGTTGTAAAGTGTAACTGAGGAAAGCATTTTCTACCCATTGCATTAAAAAAGGCTCATTTTCTGTGCAATAACTGAATATTAGGGCCTGTTAATTAATTTCTTCTGCTTTTAGCATGTGGATCCTGAATTGGCAGCCTTAATTCTGGCATTTCCTAACTTTCAAGGGATTGGCTATGCAAATTTAAATTCTATTATTGCTCCTTATATCACCTCTGATGGAAAATGGAGCTGAGAAAAGACATGATGCTTGAGCCTGCAACTTTTGTGCATATTCCCAGTCCTTTTTCAAAAGGGAGAGTAGTCCTGACTTCATTGTGTGACTAAGGTATCAGTCATATAAGGATTGCAAAATTCAGTCCTCATTAGGTCTTCTACTCCATCCTCCTGTTATTGAAGATCTGTTCTTTACAGTATACTTTTAAGTGCTTTGTCAAATCTAGCTTGAAATTACATAATGTTTGCGCTTCCAACACTAATCTTGAGAGACTCAACTAAAATTGAGTAGAATTTGCTGTTAGGCAATATTTTTGTGTTTTCTTTCAAATATGGAACCTATATTTTTCCTTTTCTAAATTCATTCAATTGACACCTTTAGACAAATCTAAACAATTGCTCTCCTTATTTGGTGATGAATTCCATTGAAACATTTTCTGTATGTTACTGTGCTTATTATTTCCTAAAAAATGCATTAGAAGCACTAGTATTGGGAGGAAGAACTGCAGGGCACCATATTCTTAACAAAAAGTCACTTGAAATCACAATGCATGTATAAAGAGAGGGGGGGAAATAAATCAAGACAAACGAATCAACCATTATATCAACTTTTTATATAATGCAATATACAGGAAAAGTGGTTTTCCAGGATCCTACAGTACTGTTACAAAAAGCTTTTAAAATAATTTTTCAACTGTCACATTCTTATTGCAAGTCAATCTTTTAAAACTCTTATGATCAATACAATATTTTTCTTATTTGCATAATTATAATTAGCAAATTCACAGTCCATTTTGGTCAATTTCACAGTCATAAGATTTTAAAAATCATAAATTTCATGATTTCAGCTATTTAAATTTGAAATTTCATGGTGTTGTAATTGTAGGGGTCCTGACCTAAAAAGGAGCTGTGTGTGTGTGTGTGTGTGTGAGGCTGCAAGGTTATTGTAGGGATGGTTGCAGTATTTCTACCCTTCCTTCTGCGCTGCTGCTGGCAGCGCCACTGCCTTCAGAGCTGGGCAGCTGGACAGTGGTGGCTGCTGGCCAGGAGCCCAGCTCGGAAGGCAGAGCCACCGCCAACAGCAGCGCAGAAGGAAGGGTGGCATGGTTATGGTATTGCCACCCTTATTTCTGCGCTTCTGCTAGTGGGGCTCTGCCTTCAGAGATGGTCGCCCAGCCAAGAGACGCTGCTCTCCAGCCATCCAGCTCTGGAATCAGTACAGAAGTAAGGGTGGAAATACCACAACCCCCCTAAAATAACCCTGTGACGCCCCCCCCCCCCCCGCAACTCCCTTTTGGGTCAGGACCCCCAATTTGGGAAACGCTGGTCTCCCTGGTGAAATCAGTATAATATAGGGTAAAAGCACACAAAAGACCAGATTTCACGGTCCGTGACAGATTTGTAGGGCCCTAATTATAATATTTAATCAGTTGCTACTGAAACCTCTTCTTTTGAAATAGGAGACAGATAAATATAAGTAGAAATCAGTGGCATAAAGCAGTCAGAAAAACTGCTTTAATGGCAGCCAACGATTCTCCCTTACAGAGGGGAATCTGAAGAAGACAGACAGTCAGATACACTCACTTCCGCTTCACATAGGTTGTAGATTGGGCTGGGAAGTGGCTGCAAGGGAGCACATGGAGATGGCAGACGGGAGACTGGGGCTGATGTAGCCTGCATAAATTAAAGAAACACTTTGCCTGTCCTAAATTATGTGGGTGTCTTTTCAGCCCGCATTTGGCCCATGTTTGGAGGAGCAGAGAGGTAGCACAGAACCACTTTTCTGCCCTGCTCTCCTCCTGTATCTAGGTGTTCAATGTGTTCAATTATGGAGGACAAATAACCTACAATTATTTAGGCCTACAATTTGGAGGTGTACAATTGAGGCCCTGTTAAGGCCTGGATGAAAATTTAGTTCCTGTTCTCTAGTAGTACACACAAAAATTCAGTGAATTTATCTTTACATCCAACTGCAACGATGGACATCATTTTAGATAATATGTAAGAATCTGCTGGTATAGAACCTGGGTGGTGGGGTTTGGGGTGATTGATGCCTCCATGTCATCACTGGGGAACCAGGTGAAACAGCACCCAACTATTACTAGAGGTTTATGCACTGCAGGAAGTACTCCCCAAAGAGGCCAAAGAAAGAGAATCCTGCAGCTACCTGATTGTTCCACAACAACTCTTTAAACCAGGAAGTTGCCCTAGGGAGCTGTCTGAGCAATAATGCAGATTCTGGCTCGCTACTGCAGTGGTTTTCAAACTTTCTTTCTGGCGATCCAGTTGAAGAAAATTGTTGATGCCCACGACCCAATGGAGCTGGGGATGAGGGGTGTGGGAGGAGCTCAGGGCTGGGGCAGAGGATTGGGGTGTAGGGGTGGGGCCAGGAATGAGGGGTTCAGGGTGTGGGAGGGGGCTCTGGGCTGGGGCAGGGGTGTAGGAGGGGGGTCAGGGCTCTTGGCTGGGGGTGCAGGCTCTGGGGTGGGGCAGAGGATGAGGGGTTTGGGATACAGGAGGGGGTTCTGGGTTTGGGGGGCTCAGGGCTGGGGCAGGGGGTTGGGGTGCAGGAGGGGGTCAGGGTTCTGGGCTGGGGGTGCAGGCTCTGGGCTGGGGCCAGGGATGAGGGGTTTGGGGTGCAGGAAGGGACTCTGGGTTTGGGGGGGCTCAGGGCTGGGGCAGGGGATTGGGGTGCAGGGCTGGGGTGCGAGCTTACCTCAGGTGGCTCCCGATCAGCGGCACAGCGGGGGTGCTAAGGCAGGCTTCCTACCTGTCTTGGCACCGTGGACCTCGCTGCACCCCGGAAGCGGCCAGCAGTAGGTCCGGCTCCTAGGTGGAGCTGTGCAAGTGGCTCCATGCAGCACTCGCCCGCAGGCACTGCCCCCCCCCACCGCAAACCAGTGCCTTACATTCTGCGTCCCAGTAATGGGTCGCGACCTGCTTACAGACCTTGTCTTTTGCCCCATCTTGCTCCTGACTCCTGCCTTCAACTCCAGCCTGACTTGATCTTGGTATTTGTCCCCTGACTAGGCATGATAACTAGGACTTCTGCCTTTGATCACAGCCCAGTTTGACCTTGGTATCTGTCTCCTGACTTGGTTTAGTAACTAGTCCTGACTCCTGCCTTTGACTCTGGCCTGGCTGCCTCTCCCCTGGCCATTACACAATATCATTTAGACTTTATACACTCCTTTGCAGGAGGCCACTAAAAGGCATGTACACACCGGTTAAGCCCCACTAAGGTTCAAAATGGGGCTTACAAAGGGCTTAAATGGTGCACAGGCTTTGAGCTGGCATTCTGCACAGGGGTGAAATCCCCCCCTGGAGTCCAAACTTGCAAGGTTCTGACTGCTTCATGGCAGATGCTAAATCCCAGATGCTTCAGCAGGAGCTGAGGGTACTGTCAACTTTACAAGACTGGACCTGTTGGTGTCCTTAAAGCAATAAGTCTTCCCTTTTTAACATAAGTTTATTTTGGCCATGATGTGCTTTGTTGTCATAAAATATCTGCTTTGCTAATGAAAAATACAAGGCTAGAATTAGCAAGTGTTGTACTGGCATTTTAATCATCTGACCCAATTAACACTCAGCTGAGATCTGAGCTGTCCATATTTTGTCTGATTGCCAAGATTTCTGGTGGGAAGCATTTGCAACAAGTATGTTCACGCTTTCCATTAGAGTTTACATCACAATGAGCCTGAGGTACTATTGATCTGCCTTAGCATAGTTGCCAAAAATCCCTCTACCAGGGCAATTTCCTGTAATTGCAGTTGTAGAAAAGAAAAGAAAAAAATGCCATTAACGTTTAAGGGGAATTAAATTTGATATAATATTGTAGAGGTGCCAAGTATATTAAATACCATATTTATATAGGGGTAGATTAGCAGCATGGGCTTCAGGATGGCAAATGAATGCTGCTGCTTCCAGATGATACTATATATATATATCTAATCAAAGATGTATGGGCATCATCAGCCTTCCTCCCACTGGTAACTAAATAAATAATTCCCACGATGCACTTACCTATGATCAAATATTCCAGATAATTTTGTTGTTTCTCAGATGATCTTCTCATTATGGCTGAACAACTGCATACTACTTTGCATTTTTCAGACTGATCACTAAAGGTCTAGACTATAATTTAAGTATGTACCCATGCAATGGAATAAAGGGGAATATGAACCCTCTTATGCCCCTGCATAAGCAACCTGGACCCTGGGTCCAAACATAGCACCCACTTATTTCTGGAGCAGCTGGTGTGAAATGATGAGGATTAGCCAGAGCTTTTGCTCTTCCCCTCCAGAACACCAGTCACCAAAGCTGATCTGGTATGGGGGTAGAAACGGGGATTGTAAATTCTTATGACTTAGGCCCACAGCAAATTAATACCTCTGTCCTCCCTATCCTCATGGAACAAAAGAAAGCAGGAAGGATGTTTTGCCTAAAGGTAGTGTCTTTGAGGGAAAGTGGGTTGGTGCTAGAGTTGGTAGGAAAATATTTTTGTCATGGAAAATTTTGAACAAATAAAACATCTTATTTTGTCTTGGAAAATTTCCGGTTTTTGGCAGAGTCAAAATCTGAAATAGTTTGGCCAACCCCCCCACCCCCCCAAAATCTATTGTGAAATACTGTCATGGTGTCTCATGGGAGTTGAAATTCAGGTGTCTCATGCTCCCATTTTTTTCTGTAGGCCAGATTTCCTGGTTGGATTACATCTCCCATGATGCACCACAGTCTCTCCTTTTGGTGAGCGAAGCCATGCCCGAGGCAGTTGCATGACTGTGGCTTATCACACAACATGAAGTTTGGCTTGGGAGCCTGCCCCAGAAAGGAGAATGGGAGCATGCAGCATCCATCCTGCAATTCCCATGAGAGTCCACAGTGGCATTGCAGCATAGATATACTACTTGTTTTGGTGTGGGGGCAATCTGTTTTTTGACAAAAGTCAACATTTTCCACAGAAAGCAGACCCATTTCATGAAAATTTTCCTTTAGTTGAAAATCCAATTTTCCAGCAAAACAATTTTCATGGAAAAATTTCAACCAGCCTTTATTGGTGCAACCGCACATCAGAATCATGTCAAATGGCACAGTCTAACCCTAAGGGCCCAGTTGTGCTCAGATTGTAACACATTGCAATCTGAGCAGTCCAATGGATTTCATTGGGTATACTCATGGCATAAAGTGCTAATACGGGAATCAGAGTCTGGTCCTTAGTGGTCTTGATATACTTTTTACATTTATAATAAATAAATATTTAGAAAATATGTTGTAACAATTTTATTGCAGTTGAAACTAAATTTGTTGAACAACTTGAAGTAAGTCTGGAATTTTCATAGGCTCTAAGGGAGTTAGGTGACCAACTGTCATTCACCTTCAAAGCGGTGGCTTAACTCCCTTAGTTCTCTGCTGAAATCCCAGTCTAAATCTTTGGGTATAAATTTTGTCATAAGGACATAGCTCACATTAAGGGTCAGTGTGTAAACTGTGCCACACCAAGAGCTTACCAGAATACACTCCTTGAGCCACAATTCCCTTCATGGTCTACCCACTCACTTTCATAAGGAAGTAATTAACTACTGGCCTGTAGCAGGAGTACATATCTACCCCTCCACACTACCTTGATTATCTTACTTTTCCCCTCCTTTTTGACATGTACTTTATATCACTCACTATAAATCGAATGCTAGAAATTTAGCTTATTCTTCACTGGAGATTAACCGAACCTCTTAGAAGGGAAGTGCTTGTTGTCTGTACGAGTTGGGGATACACAACACTTCACAGGAACAGGCCCTTAGTGAGGTTCTTAGCTCTCAAAGACAATGCATTTCTTATGCTTACAAAATAGTGAACTTGTGCAAATCACAAAGAGATGGAAAGGACACAAGAAAATATGGTTTAACATTGAAAATAACCAATTACAAGGTTGTGTAACTTACTTGTGAGAATCCCCGTCATTATAAGTACCTAGACCTCATTAGCAGTAACAGATGTTGACACTGACATGTCTGATCCAGTCTTCCTGGTATTTTATTGTCACTTTTCCTTAAGCATGACATTTGCATTTCCTGCGTTGTCATGATGATCAGCCCCTCCTACTCAGACATATAAATCATGTTCTGAGACATCGCCATATCTGTCTGCACATCTGTTCTGTGCCCTTTCATTCCTATGTGTGGCACATTTGCTGTCATCGTTGATTAAAACTTCACAACCGGCAGGACATTCTGACCTTTGTGTTTGTATATGCATGGCAAAAATTTATTTTAATTAAGAGCTTTCTGCCAATTAGTGCCACACATGTCGCAGTATAGCAGTGCCTGGGGTACTCTAAGAGGAGCTGTAAACTTGATAAAAAGAATAGCCTACTTGGTTTCGCTCAGTATTATTAAAAAGAAACAGTTAGACTTCTTCAAAGAGCTAAATAACAGCCTTCAGTTCTGTGACTGTAAATCACCACAAATACTTTGATATTCATCTAGGGTAGCTAATCGAGTGTCTTCAAGATAGTGTACATTACACAAACATTTCCCTACAGTTAAACCTGGACAACTCCATTGAATTCAATGTCACACAGGGAAATGAATCAGTATAGAACTTGGCGAACTCTGTTTTAATTTCAGGGCCTGCTCCTGCTTCCATGAAGCCATTGGCAAAACTCTATCAGCTTTATTGGGAGCAGGATTAGACCACTACTGTTTTAAGCATATTAAAGATAATGACAATAGAAAACTTAAAAAAAAAAACAAAAAAAACCCTACAAACATTAATGCAGCCCTATCATACAAAATTAAACAGTAATATTACAGGCAAGATCTAGCTCCTGGACACACACTGCAAGTCTCTTTTCAGCAGTACAGTTCTCAGTTGCATATTCTTCACTAGATCCCTGCACAGGACTTTCTTTAGGACTTTCTTTAATGGCAATGTGGGGTTTACATGAAGGACCAGTAGCGGATTTGCCATGGCGCCAGGCCCATGGTCCGAAAGGGCCCAGGGAAGCCACTCTTCCCCACTCTTTAGTGCTGCCGGCGCTGGGCTCCTGCTGCAAAGCTCCTCCCCCAGCGCTGCGTGCCTGCCCTGTCCCTCCCTGTTGCCAATCAGCTGTAGCCTGTCTCCCAGCAGCAGGAAGGAGGGGAGGGGGAAGGGCTGAGATCCGGCTAGCTAGCTGCTCCTGGGAGGAGAGATGGGGACGGGCCTTGGGGAAGGGGGGGAATGGGGCTGTGGGGGGCCCACGAGCCATCAGTTGTTCGGCGGGGGGGATGGAGGAATCATTGCAGAGCCACCGATCAAGGAAGTTTGTCTGGCTCTGAGTTGCTGATCAGCATGGCTGGTCACTGGTGTAGTGGGCAGTGCTGTTTAGGTGCTTTTTGGCCACCAGCCAATCGGTGATGGGAACTCTGCTCCTGGAGCAGGGGCTGAGCGACCCCACAGGTGCAGCCCCGCCTCCTTCTACTACCTGCTGCTTCTCATGAGCAGCAGGATGCTTTCTGTGGCTCTAGTGCAGCTGAGCAGCTCCCAGCCTTGCTTCAACCTCTCACCCAACTAAAGGCAGCCAGTAGCAGCAGCTGAGCTGGTAAATGTATTTCAAAGGGGGTCTTGGGGTGAGGGTGGCTGGGGGAGACTGAAACCCCTTCCCGGGTGGCTGTGCTGAGAGCTGGCTGCTGGCGGGGTGGCCGTCTGCATGGTGGGTGCCTGTGGGGCAGCAGCTGCCACCCAGCTCTCTGCATTTGGCAGGGGGCTCAGCCAGAGGCATCTCCAAAAACATCCACTCCCGCAGCACAGAGACTGAGAGTACCAGGCCCTGCTGGGCAGATGGACCAGGACAGGCATGGTGTGGGGGACATCTCCTGGTCTCTCCTGCTTGCCCTCCCTCCCCAGGCAGAGACGCCAGCCTCTCAGAGACAATGTGGCCACATGTGTAGTGCGCTTGGTCCCCCTCCCTGGCATCTGGGTGACTGCCTCTTAGGGGGCTAGAAGGAAAGAGGCAGTGGGGAAGAGGGATGGGGGGGGGGGGTAGGAAAGGGAAACTGAGGCTATCAGGGGAAAGTGTCCTAGCAGTGCAATCTCTGCCTTGGGATGTGGATGGAATTGTCTCTCAAGGGAAGGCTGGAACTATCTGCTGCTGTAGTATGTGTTTAGTCCATGTGCTCTGGCAAACACAAGTCCAGGCACCATGTTGGGGGGGAGTGGGTGGGGGAGATGGGGAAAGTAGGAAAGAAACTGTCCTAGCAATGCAATCTCTGCCTTGGGGTGTGGATGGAATTGTCTCCCAAGGGAAGGCTGGAACTATCTGCTGTTGTAGTATGTGTTTAGTCCATGTGCTCTGGGTGGGCCGCGTGCTGAAGGTTACCGATCCCTGGTATAGGGAAAATGGGGGCCCAGCAGCAGCTGGGGCTCCCCTGTTAAGCAGGACCATCAAACCCTCACCCTGACAAGCCCCACCTCCCCTGCATCTGTACCACCCCGATGAGCCCCCCCCCCCAGACACCCTCCCCACTGAGCCCCAACCACCTGCACCTGGATGCCCATCCAAATGAACCCTGTAGATAAATCTCTGTATTAAGCATCTTCACATAACTTTCATATGACTTTGTATTATGCCTCTTCATATAATCCTGTATTAAGCTATTTTCATACAACTTTGTATCAAGTCCTTTGATATAGGAACTTTGTATCAGATCCCTATGTAGAAAAACGTATAGAAAACTTTGTGTTAAGCCTTGGTATAATGTTATAGCCCCTAAGGATAGTTAAAGTAGAAGAAAAATGTCTTTTTGCTAGTAGAATAAGATTCCACACACACACACACTCCCTTAATCAATTGCCCTGTTGAACGAATGAGGTGTGAATGAGCAAGGCGTGGAAGGCAAGCACCTCCAGACAGCTAGTTGGAGAGGGGATGGAAGCCAGAGCCAAGGACAATCAAACTTGTCAAGTGGGCTCACTAAAGTAGAGCAGACATATTGACGGCCTCGGGGGGGGGGGGGGGGGGGGGGGGGGGAGGGGTGTTAGAATCAAGCACCTTCTTTTGGAAACAACCTCTTTGAACAGTATTGGGACAACATCCAGAAGGAAGCAGCACAAAGGACCAACGGACACAGATTTTAAATCTGGTATAGATTTGCATGAGAGGGAAGCTGCTATAAATGTGAGGTGTAATATAGATCATATGCATATGATACTGTATTGATTGATGCATGTATTACCAATGAATGTGGCATTTGCCTTATTCCCCCTGAAAAGATCCTGTGCAGTACTTTAAGTACAACAACCCCACCTCCCCTGCACCCAGAATCCCCCCCACCCCAAGCTCCAATCACTTTCACTTGGTCCCCCCTGCAGACTCCCATTGCCCCTGCACCTGGCACCTCCCTGTGCATCCAGATCCCCCACTGAGCTGCCTGCACCCAGACTTCCCCCCCCCCCAGAACCCTTTTACCTCCATCTGGATACCCCCACACTAAGTCCCTCTGCACTTGGATCCTGCTGCTGGGCTGAGCCTCCCTGCCCACATCTGGTGTGCCTGGCGCAAAAGGGGCAGGGCCCCAGGGTGTTTCTGTGGCAGGCACGGCCCTAGTGCTGTGTCAGGGTCAAGTTCAGTCTCACTGCCAAGTCCCTGTCCCAGAGGGGTGGGAGAGGCTGCAGGGTATTCTCCCACCTCCATGCAGCCAGTGGCCTGTGCTCCCCACTGCCATGGTGGAGCTTCCACATTTATTTATTATTAAAAAAAATCAGAATTTTAAAATATTATGCACAGAATTTGATGCAGAATTCCCTCAGGAATATGGGGCACTGTAGAGCTGTGATGGTGGGACTGTGAAGGGGGTGCTGCACAGTAGGGGATCTGTGGGTGGGGGAGCTGGGCAGGAGATATGGTGTGCAGGGTGCTGTGCAGTTGTAGCCGGAGGGGTCTCTAGGCAGGGGGTGCTGGGCATAGGGATCTGTGGAGGAAGTCTCTGGGTGAGGGGCAGTGGCATAAGGGCAGGGCACCGGGCTGGGGGCAGTGTGGAAGGGGCATGCTGGCAGCACAGGGCTGGGCAGGCCAGTGTGCGTCTAGCAGTTTTGGGTTTGTAAACAGTGCCCTTGTGCTGGGCTGAGTGGGGCCACTCCGCTGCGCCTCATTGCCCCCCAACCAACCCCTCGCTCTGCGGATTGCCCCCCATCACATGCCCTACTTCCCCAATGGGAGCCCACAAATATGTTTGGCGCCGGGCCCACAAAAAGTTAATCCGGCCCTGTGAAGGACAAAATAATAACAGACCTACACTGTGGATGAGAGGAAAAAAACTTACCCAAATACAGTAACACAATTTATGAAAAGATACTAAGTTGACATTAATGCTTTACACATTTGATTTATGCTGCCTTAATATCAAAGCATGGCTTAGGGGTAGTTGTATGAGAGATTTTCCTTTAGGGGATGAGTTATGGTCATTTAATACTAAATAAAAGGCGCAAGAGGGTTGTCATCCAATTAGTTTCTTTCAGTGGTGGCATAGCGGGATGTGCTCCATTTCAAATTTGGGTTAATGCTTACCAATAGTGTATGGGTGAGCTTCTGTGGCCTGCAATGTGCAGGAGGTCAGACTAGGATCAGTGTTTCTCAACAACTGTTCCATGGACCGATGCCAGTCCCTAAGATGTCCCTGACACAGTTTAGGAAGGCAGCAAGCCAGTTCCTGATGTCCAAAAGGTTGAGAGATACTGAACAAGAAATTTATGATGGTCCCTTCTGACCTTAAAGGTCTATGAGTAGTTCACAAATTCAGAAAGAAACAAGCTTAACAGCATGTGGGCTATTCCACTATAAAAAGTCCCTGTGCACGGATCAATAATCAGTTTCAAACACTGCTTGGCAAGTATTCAGAAGACAATTATATAATTTCTACATTACTCTATAGCAGATTCCCTCTGCAGAAAAGGTAAGTATGAGAGGTTACTCGGAGAACTAAATAGGTGGTTAGAATGTTTGTCTCAGGTGTGCATTGACATACTTTAAATGATCTTCCATTTTTACAGTGCGCCCCCACCAAATTGTCACTCTCATCAAGTACTGCTGCCCATATACAACATATCATCCCAAAAAGCCAATAAGGGGAATGCTGTGGTCCAGACTAACAGTATCACTGCTCACCTCTTACTTGCCCCCCAAAGTCTCAGGTTATTGCCTTTATTTTCTAACAGCCTCCCATAAGCAGCAAGACTCAGAACCAGAGTACCTCATATGGATAACTGTAGCAATAGTTTTATTTTATCAGAGAGCTATGCAGGGTTTTTTGGGGGTTAAATCTCAGCAGATATTTTTCTTAGTCTCAGCTGGGAATGCTTCAGTGAGCTGAAGCAATATAAAGCAGCGGAGCCTAGTTAGCCTGTGAACTTTTAAAGGGGGCTCCCTGACGGAGCTAATCTCTAGTGAGGGAGAGTTGAGGGTTTAATAATCAGAAGCTGTGGTAGGGGAACTTTGGGGATGTGGGCCAGGTAAATAAATTAGGCTCCACAGACAACATTATTTTTAACCTTAATCTGTGTTTGAACTCTTTCTCCTGACCTACTCCTATCATATCCTATCATAGGCAAGAAAGGGGAATTTCCAATAAAGCAAATAAAAATCTGATTATCAAATAAGATGTTGCCCTGTCTTTCACAACCCTAGCTAGGCTTCCTAATCCCCAACATCAGCCCTGGGAACATGACCCTTGTGGTCTTATTGGTAGATGTACAAACAGCTAGCAGTCCTGGAAGCTTTATTTTTCTTCAGGCCAAGCTCTGACAGACTGGTGGACCCCAGATATGAGGATAAAGTGATAGTCACAAGAGTGGAAATCTGTATGTGCAAGAGAAGAGTGCCTGTTCATGGAAACATATTTTAACCTTGTGTAAATTTTAGACTACAACAGAAAGCCAACTGATTTTATTGACTATGCTTCTTTATGATGTGGAACCTAAGAATACGTAGTCTTTATTAACCTGATTCAGTAACAGTACTAAAATGTCTGGCTCAGGCTGCTTCCAAATTATGTTGTGGGTGAACCAAAACTGAGCAGGCTCATACCTCCGTAGCAAAAGTAAAAGCAAAACGTGTTCTGGGTCACCATCATTAAAGGCCTTGTAAATTAGAAGGGCTTCAAAATCGATGCAGAGTTTTAGAAGGTTCCAATGAAGAAGTTCAGAACAAAGATGATACGATTAACTATCAAGGTTCTAATAGTCAAGAATCCAGGCTGCAGCCTTCTACACTACATGCAGTGTTTTAATAATGTAAATTGTATGTCTAAGAACTAATTAATTACAATAATTATCTTACAATTAACAAAAGTGTTGCTCAAGCCCTCCATTTCTGACATGTATTGCCCTTCATCTCCACTGAAAGTATGTCTTTATTATTGAAGGCATTCCTTTATTGTAATAGGGAAAGAAATGTCCTACCAATACTGAGAACTAATAATTAAGGGTCTGTCTTGTGGTGGGGGAGAGGACCTTGGAAAAGAATTCTGTGGGGAAGGAAAGTCCACGAGGTGATCCTTAGAAAGTCATTTTGGAGTTTCATTTCTGAAGGTTTTTAGAGGGGCTGCAGGCAAAATTGGGTTTTAGAAACTGTTTGAACCTTTCGTATGGAGCAGCCACCACTGAATTATGAAAGAATGTGCTCTATTTCTTATACTGTTTTAAATGCTTTGGGACACAACTGTCACCCACAGTATGTCCCAGGAGCATAGTGGGCCTCCTTCTCCATGCACAGGCTATCCATAGTGCAAGTTGAAGCATAGCCTCAACAGGACCACACTTCCCCCTCCCACACATGTGGTTGGGGAGTAGGGGAAGCCTTAGTTGTACCTCCTCCCTGTGCTGACCAGCAAAGCCTAGCAGCACCAGGCATAGAGCTGGCACAGATTACTGGGCCCCAAGAGCATAGGTGCTAGAACTAGGGGTACTGGGGGTGTGGCAGTACCCCCTGGCTTGAAGTGGTTTCCATCAGATATAGTGTGTACAGTTTGGTTCAATGGATCTCAGCACCCTCTCTATACAAATGGTTTCAGCATCCCTGCCCAAGAGTCCCCCTTGTCTGCTCTTGGCATAGTGCAGCTATGTATTGCCCCTTATTCAGAGCTTGTGGTAAAGCCACAACCTTGCCCTTAGTAAGTGGCAACAATAACATCTGAGATAATAACATTATCAATTACCTTTGCATCTGCCAAAGTCAAGTAAAAGTAATCTTTATTTGTGGGGAAAGGTCTCTTTTTAGCTATTATGCAATGGAGAGAGACCTTTCCTGCTAGTCAGTGTGCCTGAAGTTCAGTAATTGCTGCCAGAATCTTTGTAACCTATCAAAAATTGAGCAGTCCACACTTAGTTCTAACAGATATCCTTTTTGGTCCTCACTCTGAATCACTTGCGATATTTATAATTAAGGAAATGTATGGCTTCCTGTAATAAATATTAATTAACATGGACTGTCTGGGTTTGTGCTCTGTTTTGTTTTGTTTTTGCTCTCAGAGCAGCAGTGTGCTTTGAATAAATCCTTATCTTGAGAGTCAAGGTGAGAAATAATTTAACTGTATTCACAGAGTTTTAAAATCCTAGTTGAATACTGTTTTAGTAAAGATCCAGATTTAAATACAACTACCTGTGTGATCCCTCAAAAATTCTTGGATAATATAAGCTTTGTGTCCTGGAAGGGAGATAAAGGTTCAGAGAGGATGCTGCTTGCATGAGAAGGCAGACCGCAGACATTCCACAAGTCTAAGGGTTTAGGGTTTTTTTAAGCACTTTATATTCTTTTTTCAGATTAAGGAATTATATAACCTTGGGCTAATGTTATCAGTCATAAGGCCAGTATTATTACAGATAGAATGTGGATTTTCTTTAAATTGTCCATTTCAATAGAACTAATCATGGAATACTCAATGAGAATAAGGTGGCAGAATCTGAACCGAAATGATATAACAACAAGTGAGATGGCTGTATTTTCATCATTTACAAATTAGGGCCTGATTTTCAAAAATATGCATACAGTTATATGCCTAACTTGTATACAGCATTGCATGGGCAAATTACTTATTTACATGAGCATTTGTCTAAACTTCCCAACTTCCTATCAATTTGGACATACAAAACCAGTATCTCACTTGTGAATTCACTCATAGCAACTGTACATGTCCATTTTAGAAAATCAGCCCCTGGGATTATTTATTAGCCACAAGTTTTACTTCACAAAGACTTTTAAAAAACACAGCCTGGACCATTGTACTGTCCTCTACATTCCTATCATTCCCATGGCAACTGAGGCTGGGGGAGAGAACTATAAGTATTAAGAAAGGCTTCACAGTGTTATGCTAGTGCCTCAGAAAACAAAAACTGAAAAATCAGATGTGCAGATATTTTTGTTAAATGTTGAAATTTTGTTAAACAAACACTGAACTTCAAGTATAGTGAAGCATCTGAACCGTTTATTTAAAATTCGGCACCTATTATATGAAAGTTATGGAGCTATTAGCTCAAATCTATAAAACTCATGGAAAGTAAAGGCCACTGCTTAATCTACACAAAACAAAAATAAAAAAAATGAAATATTACATGCCCAAAATGTTCAAAGTAACTAATTTGACTATGCCACTTGTAGATACCATCCCATTCCAATTTCTGCTCAGAGCCAACCAAAGCACTGTTATCATAATAATTAATTTGAATTTAATACAAATGAGGAAGTCGGTCATCATATGTCTCTAAATCAAGATTACATCAAAACACCATGAATTCTGTTAGTTGCTTACTTTGAGGTATATAATTCCACCCCATTTGTTTGCCAACATAAGGGTATCACAGACACTTCCAGGTGATCTAAACAGGTGACATGAAGCTTAATGGGGAACTTTTTCAGAACTCCAAAAGTTTCATTTTGGACAAAGTTTGAACAAAAGTATGGCTTGGTTCTATTTTGATTGGATTTGATGAATATCACAGATTATTCTCTTATACAATAAGTGCAGCTAATCTTTCAGCAAAAAAGTTCAGCTGTTAATTACAATTCCAGCTGCTGAAAAGTTAAGAGGTCTCATGGGATCCAGAACAAGTTTGTTTCTTTGTTTATTTTTAAATGCAATATCACAACTGCTCTGGATTTCCAGTTGAAATGAATTGGACAAATTTAGGACTGGAGAAGAGACATTTTATTTTGACATTTGAAAAACCCCAATATTTTCTAGTAGTCAGTACTTTAGCCTTGGTTAGGACTTGTTTTTCCACACACAGTAAATCTGTATGGGTCCATAATTATACTTAGTTTGTTTATGGCATCTGTTTTTGTGAAAATACAAAACTATTAAATTGGTTCATTTTTGTTGTTCAATATGACTCTTGCAAGAACCAGAATATCTTTTTATCATGTTATCATTTTAGCAAACCAAACTGCACTAACGTGGTGTCCATCACAGTCCTAAATAAATCTGTGCCATAATTAGAAGGGTCATAACATGCTGTAGACCTTGCTTCAGTAAAAAGCAAACTCTTAAGAACAAGAGAACTCTTTAGCAATTTAATTACTGGCACTGAATCTGCTGACTATTTTACATTACTTGAAAATCTCCAGATTCTTCAACCGAAAAACATTCATGTCAAGTTGTCTGCAGTAATCTCCTACCTTGCTGCAATTATATAATTGTCTTCTGAATACTTGCCAAGCAGTGTTTGAAACTGGTTATTGATCCGTGCACAGGGACTTTTTATAGTGGAATAGCCCACATGCTGTTAAGCTTGTTTCTTTCTGAATTTGTGAACTACTCATAGACCTTTAAGGTCAGAAGGGACCATCATAAATTTCTTGTTCAGTATCTCTCAACCTTTTGGACATCAGGAACCGGCTTGCTGCCTTCCTAAACTGTGTCAGGGACATCTTAGGGACTGGCATCGGTCCATGGAACAGTTGTTGAGAAACACTGATCCTAGTCTGACCTCCTGCACATTGCAGGCCACAGAAGCTCACCCATACACTATAGGTAAGCATTTACCCAAATTTGAAATGGAGCACATCCCGCTATGCCACCACTGAAAGAAACTAATTGGATGACAACTCTTGTTGCTTTCTTTGATTTCATGATCAGCAGGTCTACATACAAAGGTTAAAATCATCTGGATCTGCTCTACATTGTTACCCGCACCAGTGAAGCTGTGCCATCACAATGATGTGAGAATTTCACTAAAACCTCAGTGGAGAGAGAGCCCAATGGTATAGCTAGACCAATAGCCTGACTCTGAGAATGAATAGGGCCAGATGTTTCAGAGGAAGGTGCAGGAGATCCCACAAAGGACAACTGTGGAATAACCTGCTCTAAGGGGAAGTTAGTTCCTAACCTCCATCAGTGGTTTCTTACAGCCTGAAGCATGAAGATTTGTATCCCTTATTTAAGAAATCCTCTCTAATGTAACTCTGGATATTTTCATTGACCACATAAATACCAACCTTCTAAAAATCATATTGAACTCTTGGCCTGAATGATACCTTGTAGCAATTAGTAAATTACGTCCATCTTAGGTATTTATATGGCCCTTATCACCATGGTATCTAAACGCCTAACCATTATTAAAGTATTTATCCTCACAACACTGCTGCGAGTTAGGGAAGTACTATCACCCCTATTTTGCAGCCGGGAAACTGAGAAACTAAAGGGCTAGACGCAGAAAGGGATTTAGGCACCTAACTGCCATTTTAGGTAGCTACGTCCAACATTTAGATTGTTCACAACCCCTGCTCAGCTGCCTACTTAATACTTCTAGCACCAAACTACTGCAGGTGTACCTGCACAGAGCTGCCTAAATCCTGACACCAACAAGCGGCTCAGTGCCTAAGCCCTAGCAGGAGTCACAAACTAGGCATTTACATGTCTAGCTCACCTGCACAGCCCAATCCTGTAGGCAGTCTTCGATTAAGCCCTTTACAAAGTCTCTTATACACTATAGTTCAGCAGTTAGAACACTCCCTGGAATGTGAAGGACACAGGTTCAAATCCCCACTCTGTCTGATTCAGAGCTGGAAGTTCAACCCGGGTGTCTCACCTCGTAGGTGAGTGCCCTAACCCCTGGGCTAGATGGTATGCTGGGATGGGTGTCTCTCCTAGTAAGTCTATTCCACTTCATATGAAATTATTAAATATTCACTGAGGTGGAGAGAAAAAAGCATGACTTTATAGCCTGGTGATTAGGGTACTCCCTGGGAAATGGGAGACCCATGTGCAATGACTATAAGTGGAACCACTTCAAGAGGAGAGATTGAGAGAGGGTGACCTTAGAATACTCTGTAACCCAGTGGTTAGGACACTTACCTGCAGTTCAGGTTCTCGTTCTGAATCAGGCACAGTGAGGATTTGAACTCAGGTCTCCCTCCTCCACTGAGCTGTTGGGTATGAGGGAGGTAGTGTCTCCTTCTTGTAGTTGTTTTAGGGTTTTGTTTGTTTGTGAATCTAAGCCAGGTCAGTCCTGTCACCAAGGGAGGGTTGGTTGTGAATCCCAAGAAGAGATAATCATCTCCCTCCAGCCCAGAGTTAGGTGCCTAATTCTCTTTGAGGGGCAGATCTTAGGTCACACTCGTTGGCATTTTCAACAGCCAATCTTAGGTGGCTCCCTGCTCAGTGTGTTAGCTTCTGTGACTCCCTGTTTTAGGCACCTAACTCCTCAGGCATTGTATAAGGAGCATGGGGGCCTAACTTGCGGTGGGGGATTCCACTGTCGGGCAGGGCCCCCAAAATTAGGTACTGCAATGCTGAGCCTAAGTCCCCCATGAGGATCTAGTCCTAAGTGACTTGGTGAAGGTCACTGTGATGCTGGTAGACCAGGTGCCAGCTCATGCCCAAGTCCCCTAGGCCTCACTGAACATTGACAAATGCATAGCTGGAAACTAGTCTGGCTTACCTATGTGTTAGTATTGTTAAATTGGTATTAGATTTCTAAACACTTAACACCTTTTTAGACTTTATGAAATGCTTGTGACTTGCTGCATGCATTAATCTCACTAATGATATCTATATCCCATAGTTATAAGGTAATATTTGAGTGGTTACTCTATAACTATAAAAGTGTTTGCTCTAAAACTGTAAACCCCCAGTCAGGAGAGAAGCATTACCAAGTGTGAAATACTAGTTGACCACAAGAAGTGTTATCTCCTCTCCAACAAAAGAAGTCCCATAGACGCCCAACAAGCCATTGTGGAACATCGGTGGACAAAAGACTATATTGATTGCTTGCCTGACACTGATGAAGGGGAGATGTGCAAGCAGACTTGTTCCATCAGCTTGAACTCTAGGGAAAGGGAATAAACAACATCCCTGACAAGAAGGAACTGTCTCTGTATGCTTCTTGAACTATGAGGGGTGAAGATTTATAAGCATATGCAAGGGATCCCCAGCTATTTGGCCTAGATTAACTCTAGAGGACTTGTAGAGCTCGCAGCAGCTTCTATTACCTTTTGGAAGCTTTTGGAAGCTAAGACTGTAACTCGTGTGTGTGTATGTTTGCCTGCTTTAACCTTGTAAATGATTTTTGTTTCTTTTTCTTAGTTAATAAAGCTTTAGTTAATTTATTTTAGGATTGTTACAAGCATTGTCTTTAATGTGGACCTAAAGGGCAATTGACCTGGGGTAAGTGACTGCTCCTTTGCGACTGGGAGCAACCTGAATATTGTTGTGATTTTTGGTCTAAGATGCCATCTGTCACAGAGACAAGGAGGGAAGATTGTCCAAAATGCCCAAGGGGACTGTCTGTGACTCCATGGTAAGGCTGTTATAGTGTGTGAGGAGTTCACATTTGATACTTGGTTAGTGAAATCTAAGTGTAGAACTCACAGCCAGTTTGAGGTTTGTGCCCTGCTTCTTCACAGTCTGCCCTGAGGTTGGTACTCATGCTCATGAGCCTCTCCAGACAGCTTGACAGTGACACAGGGTGTTAGTGACAGAGCAAGAATTTTAATCCAGATCTCCAAAGTCCCAGTCCATAACATTAAGGCCATATCAGTCCTACATTTGTTACCTTTTAGTTTGACTGAATGCCTGTTTGTTCTCATACTATGAGCTTTCTTTCTATCATTCTTTGCTTCATATAACTATTACTCCCTTCATCTCCTCTCCAAACTAAATGTTCCTGGTATTTTCAGCCTCTCCTCAGTACAGAAGTATCTCCATGTTTATAACTATTTACATTTCCTTTCTTTAGATCCCCTTTGTTTATTTATGTGTTGATTTATTTTGAGATGGGGTGAGGAGAACAGAGCAAAATATTACAGGTGAGGGTAGACTATTGATTCATAAAATAACAGGATAAAATTTTCAGCATTATTCTCTATCATACTTTTTGCATTCATGACTTAGCCAAGTACTGTACACTACAGTGCCTTACAGCTCAACAGTCATAAAACAAACAGTTTTATCCTATAGGCAACCTATTGTACCCATTTCATAGACAGATCTGGCCCTTGTATCCCCTATATGACAATGGTGAGTGCAAAATGGGAAAATTAAATAATAAATACTTTCTAGGAGGAGGTAAAATGGATATTTGAGTTGGAAGGATGATTCAGGAACCAAGACAGGTGACCTTTTAACTGTTAGATTACCTGTGTCACATCTCAACAGCATGTTTAATGGCACATGCAGCCAAGGGAATGCACCATAAACAATATATCGAGCTGCATTGAACTAACATATATAGTAGGAAATTCACCAGGTGAGCAGGTATTTTTCCAACAAATAAGGAAGCATAGGAGAGGGTAATGTCAATAAAAAAGGAGAGAAGCCACAATATATTAATGCTCAGAACAATAATTATGTACAAATATTTATACTTCATAGTGAACATTTTATTACTCCATATATCTTGCCTCTGGTTCTTTTCATCTCTCCACTTCTCATACGCTTTTTGAAAAAGCAGAATATGTCAGCTGGGAATTTCAAAGAAGCATGAGGGAGTTAGGTACTCAGATCCCATTGGAATTCCTGAAGTCCTTTCTGAGGCATTATTCCCATTAGCTGCTGACTGATTAAGAATGTCAGAACTGGACCCCTTTAAGATGTGTGGATCAATTGTTTGTTTTTTCACTTCCTTCATTTTTCTCCATCTCTCTAACTCATTCACCAGTCTAACCTCATAACTACCATTCAACATGCATGAATTTGACCTCCCAATATCTCTGTCATACTTAGGAGGAAACTGAAGCCCAGAAGGATTGCATGATTTGCCCAACATCAAACAGGAAGTACACGCATAAACATAAATAGAAACCAGCTCCCCTGATTTTCAAGCCTTGTGCACTAACCTCAACAACATTCCTCCTCTCAAGTAGATCCTAAATTCTTTAACTTCACTCATAGGCTTGCAGCCAGTCTTGATTTATGGAAGTGTTTTCTAAGTCTCTGTAAACAGAGAAAGAAAATCATCCAAATAATGGAGGATTGTTGACAGGTCAGACTTGTGAATAACCCAATTTAAACAGAAACTAAAAGATTAAACAGAGCAAGAACAAACATATTCCACACATGTCTCTGGGGACACCAGGTAGGAGATAGTGAAACTTTCAACAAAATTTCTAGAGAATAATTGCATTTCTATCCAGTCAAGGTATCTTTTATTTGGTGTGCTCTTTGCAGCCACTTTGAAATTATTCTAGCAATTGGTGTTGCTTTCTTTTGTCCTGACTTTCTGTCTTATTTAACTTTTCATGAAATGTTAACCATTTTGATGTCTCAAGTGGGAACAAAAGGAAAACAGTAGTATCATAGCACAATGTTAAATGCTCTTGTCTGAAGAGCCTTTATGTATAGTTTCCACTGAACTCACTATGCTCTACAAATGCCGTTTCCTTTTCTTGGCTATCCACAACAGTCCTTACAGCAGGTTTAACACTTACTTGAAGGGGCATGTAAGGTATCTTTATTTTCTACATCATCACAATTAGAATAAGTATGGGTTTTATGATTTTGTACCTGGCCGGTAAATGTTATAGTAACTTTACAAGACTGATTCTACAACAAATTGTGGAATTAATTTTGTGTTTCACTGGCACTACCAAAATCATACCACAGGTGTTCATAGTCATTCTGGAAATGTCTTTGGTCATCCTCAACCTGTGATGCTGGCCTTCAGTTAAATTACCCTTGCAAACTTTTCTTTGCATCGCATGTTTTGTCCCCAAATTTTCTCTGAGCTGAACTAGCACTGACTGCTAGCTTAGCATACACATATCAAACAGAGATACAGCTCTATGTTTTGTCTCATTCCTTTTGTGGATTCCTTGCCATCGCATATCTGAAATTCTCATCACACCTATACGGAGCCCTGTATTGTTCCAACAAGTGATGTGCATGTTTCATGTCATGTTATAATATCCGACTGATATACAAAATATTTCAGGTTATTTCTTCCAAGTTGTGTTGGCTAAAGTACAAAATGCAACTAGTAATTTTTAGTACTACTGGTAATCACTAATCTCATTAGGGAAGGCCGTATTTATCTAAGATTTGGAATTTACATGCATATTTCAAAAAGGGTTATTAGATCTAAGCTTCATACTAATAGGTAAAAAAGATTGTAAACATAGCAATGGAGGAAATAGTAACACAATGATCATTCATTTTGTACTTGTACCAGTATATTGATAGCAAACAAAGCCTAAGGTTTGAGTTTGAGCCATGAAAATGGATTCGATGTATTATTCCACAGTATCTATCAGATTATTTTTGCTTCTTTTATAAACAACATACAGCACAATTGAAGGGAACCTACAGTAGGAATTCAGAATTGCCAGACCATTACTCCAGATTGTGGTTAAACCTGTATAAGTGGAGAAGGTGAAGGGAACATGATGCATGGGGCTTTTCTCTGCTTGGGCCTCAGAAATAATTGGAGTCCTATACTCATGGAGTGCTAGCATTTGGAGGACCCATTTTTCTCCCACTTACACTAGTTGCACACTAGTTTAACTCCACTGACTTTAGTTGTGTTCCTCCAGCTTTACACTGGTACAAGTGTCAAAATCAGATCCTGATAGTCTAGCTCTGATGGTCTTGCTAGACTCACCAAAGCAGCCGCGGTGGTCCTTGGATGTATTCTTGGAGGAACTATTCTTTCTGATATTCAGTGTATGTGGAAACTCTGGCAGGAGCAGGGTGCTTCTATTCCTACATCTTTCTTAATTGAGATAATCGGCACCATAATTGTTAGAAATATTCTTCCTTCCTGCAAAGGAAATATGCACTGTTTGCTTTGGAAAGGTAACCTAACTCGCTAAGTGGCAGATAATAGAAGTATGACAATTTACACCAGCTGACAGACTGCCCCTAACATTCTGATCCAATGTTCACTAAAGTCCATGGGATTCTTTCCATTGACTTTAATATGAACTCGGGTCCATCTCCAATTGCTCTGAAATATGGGTTATATGTTTGTTAAGCAACTACAGAAACCACAACATTCTCAAAAAAAGGAATGTTTAGTTGAGAGAAAGTTCTTATTCCATTCTATTTTATTCCTCTATAAAACTGGAAGAGCAATTAGAGTATTGTGGAGAAAAGAGAGCCTGAATTCTGAAATAAAAACTAATTTTGAAAAGCAAAGAAAGAAAATCATCTGTGTTAAGGAAAATAAGGTTGGCTGACAACTGTAGTTCCAAAACTCAACAGCAATTAAAAACGACAAGAAAAGCCACTGGAAACTGTTAAACATTCTAAATAACAGTTTTTATAACTAGTCTGTGGGGGAACGTCTATTGTCAGTAGTATAGTAGCTGATGAACTTCAAATTACCCTCCAGATAGTCAGTGCATTAAACAGACCGTTTATCAGGAGCTAATCTTGCTTTAGAAAGAACAGATCTGGAACTTACATTTATAATGTTTCTAAATGCTAAGAGACTGTAGATGTATCATTGGTTAAACTGTCGGAGTTGTATTTATCACCGCTGAATAATTTTATGCTAATCCTTGCTATTAGGGAATGGCAGACTTGATTTATTTTAACTCTTTCCTTCTAAAAACATAATTTTTCATTATCTCTTTACAGTAACCACATTTTTGAATAACAAAGTAAGTAAAGACATTATTGAACAATACCATCTCTCCCAGTTCAATGAAACTCCAAGTCTTAATTAATTTTGTTTGTTTGAATTTTACACAAGAAGCAAAGTACTGTATTGGGCAAAATATAAATGCAAATACACTGAAAGCTGATAGAGAAAGTTTTCCTGTTGTCCAATCCTGAAGCCCTTACTTGGGTATAGTAAGCAATTATGCATGTGTTAAACACTAAGCACGCAAGTAGTGTCCCTGAAGGCCAGTGACTTCAGAGGCATACTCATGTGTTTAAAGTTAAGCATATGTTTACATTTTTATAGGTTGGGGCCCCCATCCTTGCCCGGGTAGAATTTATATTAATATCATTGCAAAATAATTATTCCTGTAGTATTAAAGAGACAATTTCTTACTTCATGGTATCTGTCGATACACAGGCAGTAGCAGTTATTTTAAGTTATTAAGCAGTTATTTGTAAGCTTGTGCTAATTCTTTCCCCAGTTCTGATGGAGTCTCCCTGGAAAGAGAGAGAAATAGAGAAGAAAAAACGCCAAGGAGCACCAAGCTTAAACTGGCTTTTCACACCAGAAAAGCTGCAGGGAGTTTTCATGAGAATAAGAATCTCTTTAGAGTTGATCAGAACAAGAATCAAACCCTGCCTCTACCCCCATCCTCAATTCACCCTCTCTACTCCATCTCCACCTACAAACTCAAAATTCTTGCTGAAGTTTTGAAAGCAGTAAGGCTTTCATTGGTCTCCTATTGAGCACCTATGACAATTTGGAAGCAATTAGAACACAGCTGGCCACCCTTCCAAAGACTTCCCGCTGTTCAGAATAATCTTTTTGTCCTTGCTGGTTTATGACTGAGTGAGAAGATGTACTCCCATACTTGAAGCCCCATGGAAATAATGTATTCTTCTCCTGCATGATAAAAGTACTATCCTGCTAACAACCACAGTACATTATACCACCTGTTAATCAGAGATGGGAAAACTGAATAGCAGTTTAGCCAAATAGCACCAGTATTGGCAATATTTGGCTCATTAATGTTAATTTAGCCATCACATATTCTGCTGCTCACTCCTGGTTTCCAAATTGAATGAGAGAGAGAAGGAACTTTTTCACAACCACCATTAGTACCAAGGAGCTCCCCCAGAAATTTTTCACATGGCATGCATAACTGAATGGTATCTTGACTCCTAGGTGGGTTCCCTAACCACTGCATATTCTCTCTCTCTCTCATTGTTCGACTATGGATAAATTCTTAAATAATCATTGGGCCAAAGAGAGAGAGAGTGTAAGAATGACCTTGTAGTCTAGTGGTTAAGGCACCTGCCTGGGTCCAGGCCCCCTGTTCCAATGACTCTTTTTCATTATTTATCCACAATGAAACAGGTTCAAGAAGAGAGACTGAGGGAGCCTGACATCAGAATATCCCATAGCTCAGTGGTTGGAGCACTCTCTGAGAGGAGGGAGATCCCTGTTTAAATCATTTCTCCATCTCTGGCAGAGAGAGGGGAATTGAACCTGGGTCTCCCACATCACAGGCAAGTGCTCTAACCACTGGGCTAAAAGTTATGAAGTAGACATTACCTTCTCCAACTGGATTTTAAAGGGGACCCAGTCTGGTACGCAGCCTCTGAGCATGTCTACTGAATCAGGCCTTGTACACAAATTAGCTAGCCAAATGCATATATTTCCCTGGTTTGTGAATTGCTCTGGGGCTTAGGCATGAGACAGGTGCTCAGATGTCTATAGAGGGAGGCAGCAGGTGTGTGTGCCTAGAGGCAGAAAGATAGACTCTGAGAGAACTTTTCTCTGAAAACATAGACACTGAGTGAATTTAGGCTCCTACAAGGGTTAGGCAGGAGTGTTGTGTATCACAGTGAAGCCAAAACTGGAATGTAGACATCTGAAACAGGGACTTTGGTGCCTAACTCCTTTTGTGCATCCAGGCTCTCGTGGTTCCCAAATGGAAAAGGAGTAATGACAATAGAAGAATTCTTCCTCCCTTTTCCTTCTGTAATGGTAGCTTGCAAGGTAGAAAATAATCACAATATTATGCATAAGCCTGTGCAAAGAGTTTATTGTGGAAAATCTAAATCAACTAAATGCATAACCCATTTCTTTGTGGTTACTGCTGCAAAGTACCTTGTTCTTGTTAATGAGTGTCATGTTCTGAATCTGAGCTCCATGAAAGTTCTGTCTTCTGTATTCTCAAACCTGTCCATAATTTTGGGGTTCCATTGGAACGTAACTGTCAGTGGAGGTCATGAGTGTGGCAGGTGAGGCAATCTCTCTTAGCTAGGGCTAAGCCCATGGGGGGCTTTGAAAAGTAATCTGGAGACCCTGAACTGGACTCTGTAGTTACGTGGGAATCAATGCAGAGTGTAACCTGGGGTGATATGATCATAGTGACCTGCATTGCTGAGCAGACAGGCGGAGTGCCATATTGCATTGCTAGAAACTACTACTACTATCTGGGCTATATGGGAGAGTGTCATGGATTACAGAACAATCACCATTACAGCTCCTATTTGGATGCTCATTACATGAAACTGCAAAGGTTATACCTCAGTCAAAAGATACTGCACTTTGTAACACTGATCATTCCAATGAAGTTAAAATGGAACAGTCCATTAATCAACAACATTCAGCATTGCCAATTCATAGTGACATTGGGGATACCCTACTAATCTGTCAGAGGGAAAAATGACATTTATGACACCGGTCAACCCTCACCCTTATGTAGTGACCCATGTCAAAAGCACTTCTGTGAACTAGAGAGTTTGAAGACAGCTACACAGTCTATGTGTCCAGCATCTTTTAAATAAAGATTCTCCTTTATGTTTGCTATTCCAGAGTCATGACTTTTCTCTATTATGATGGACCCAACATAATCTGTTTCTTTAAGCTAGCCTTTCCCCAACTACTTTTATATGGGTGAAAATAATCTACAAAGCACACTCTCATGGTATTACAAGAGGAAAGAGAGGAGAGTAAAGTCCTAAAAACGGATTGTTTGCTTTATTTAAATTTGTTCTTCATGCAGGTGGCAAGTGATGGCCATATTGAAGATTGATGGTTGGATGAGATGAAAGAAGGAATTAAAAAAAAAAACACCATAGTTTGAGTCACAGATGGAAAGAAAACAAAACAAAATGAAAGGAAGAAACAGCAAAGAAAGCAAGGTAAATATTGGAAAGCAATATCAGGAGTGAACAGAAAGTCAAAAATAGATTTAGGATGAAAAAGTAAATGCATATTGTAAATCTCCACAGAGAAGATGGCAATATATAAAATAAATACTTTTGCCCAGAGCAGACTGGAATAAAAATGAAAGTAACTAAAACTGTCATTTTCCATTTAGTGAAAACAGATTAAAGAAATAATATGCATTTATAAAAAGCTTTTTGGTTTAAGGGTATCAAAGTAATTTTTTTCCCCAAACATATATCCTCACAACATATGTATCAGGTAAATATTAGCCCTTTTAAAGATGGAGAAACTGATGTATCAAAAAAAGGGCTACGGCAAAAATGTTTTATCTTAAATATGGTTTTCAGGGCCTAACTTTAGACACCTGAGTTTGAAAATGTCTGTTTCAGTGACATTCCCAGGATCACACAGCAAGTCTCAATGGGAGAGCTGGCATTAGAACTCAGGTGTCCTAGGTCCTATTCTCTATGGTTTTATTTTAAGTGAATAAATTATTTGTACTATATTTCATTTCTTTATTTCCTGCACAATTTCATAGATTGATATATACCTCTAGTCTTGTAAACATTTTCATACTGATTCAGTCTTTAAATTTAAAGCTATTATTGACTGTTGATACTGTTATATGAAGTTCTAAGGTTCTTGTGATTTTAACACCTGGATGTACATTATGAAATGAACTTCATGGTTCACTGCTCAGCCCTTTTAGGATGAACATGACAGCAAGACTACTGATCATACAGGGGACACTAGGGGACCCCCTTCCCCAGGTCAGTGTAAAATATAGAACACTGTGTAACCTACAGCGTCTTGTATTGAGAAATGACACACAAGGGACGGATGATCAGGAAATGGAAGCAACAAGAGGGAAGAGGATGTTACCAGCAGTCTGAGAACTGGCTGGAGAAGGGAGGTTAGTCCAGATCATCTTCAGCAGGTAGAGAATGGGAGAAGTAGGGCTAATAAAAGCTGTCTGTAAGGGCTAGCATAAGCAATCATAAACGGGCCTATGCAAGGCTGAAGAGAAGATGCAGGATGCAGCTGTATGGCCATTTAATAAGGCTGAGGGAGATGTGGGAGAGTCTCTTAAAAGAGTTGTGAGCACTGTAAAGATATGTTTGTAGAGGATTATAATTTAGAGATGCTCCCTCATAAGGGACAGTATTATGAACATAGGAATTTGGAGATGTGCCCTGGAGGCAGGGGTTGGGAACATTGCATGGCTGCGTGCAGCAGCTCGCCACAGATACTCTCCAGTTTGTTTAATTAAAGTTGTATTCCTTTCTTATTCACTGGTTTGTTATTTAATGAATCCCAAGATCACTATACTGACCTTTTCTTGAAAAAAGTTGATGACTGGGCCATGAAAAAAGCCTGTTTACTGCATTTCCATTCAGGGGCACCAGAACACATTTTATAGTGGGGGTGCTGAAAGCCAGCTAATGAAAGTATAAACCATGCATGTTCAAAAGCAATGTAAAAAAGCACAATTCCCGCTCACACCACCTGGGTGCACCACACTTCTGGGATTCTCAAGAATTGCAAAATAATGCTAGTTTCGTTCTGACAGCAGCAGCAAACTTTTCACTGTGAAACCTGGGGGTACTGCAGCACCTGCCACACCCCTAGTTCCCACACCTATGTTTGCAATGCCCCCACCTATGCCAAAGATCAGGTGTAGTTTATAATATCACACTGTAGGAGAGGATCCATTGACCCCCTCCCCCCCCCCCACGCCTCCCCCCCCCCCCACTAGATGAATCCCATATTTTTATGAAGGCCATGACATCATGAGCCATCAGGCTAGAAACATCATTTGCATGAACATTGAAATCCCCCAAGAAGATGGATCTGTGGATCCCAGTACCAACTGCAGCAGTAGTGCAATTACCTCTGAAAAGAAGGTGGTAGGTTTGCAAGGTGGCTTGTATTCCACCAAAAGCCTACATTTGTTTCAACATGAGACATGGACACACTTGTATGAGTCAATTCTTGTAATGGGACCATTCACACGTTGCAGGTTGGTTGAGTAGAGAGCACAGTTGCACCTTCTCTCTAGCCACCTGTGGGTTCCTGCTTTACTAGGTTATTTGCTGCCAACACAAAGCGATATGCATAATCCTGCCTGGTCCAGGTTAGGTTTTTCATCTAAAATCAAAGAAGCAGGGATGGTGGATTTATTGATGGCCTTTCCTTAGTCAGCATGAGTCAGAGTTTCAGTCCATTGTTTCTCATTACCCTGTTTATCCAAGAGGAGGGTTTTAGGGACAGGCATAGGTATGAGCAGCAAATGTATGTCACGGAATCTCCACTTTGCAGCTTGCTCTCTTGCGATTCAGTCATAAACAAAACTGAGGAAATCCTAATACCTAAAACCCCAACCCTGAGGTGTGTAATCCCCCATGTCTGTCAAATCACCAGTGTGAGTGACAGTAAGGTTTCATCTTCTTGATGAGTTCACCAACTTGGCCCCCTCTGGGTCCTGACTACTTTAGAACTCTAAGCCACAAAATGAGGAACATCTGATCCAGTTGGGCATCTTAGTGAATCATTGTGTAGTAAAGCAGTCATCACGGGGTAAACTGAGTTACCCTGGATATTATGGGATGCACCCATCCGCCATCCCTCCCCCCCCTTTACTTGCTGTTCAGTCAGTGAGCATTTCCTCCTCCCCGCCACTCTGTTGTGATGCAGTAGAATTAACGAACATGTTACCTGGGCTGTTGTACTGTGAGTTGATTTATTTTTGTTGCACTGAGTAGTCCCTTTACAAAACATTAAATATATATTTTTAAATATTTCCATTTAATTTTCATGGGTATGTGTGTCTATGTGTATATACGTGTGTGTGTGTGTGTGTATAACTGTGCAATATATACTAAAAAAGAAAACACCTTTATAATTCATTATTCATTTCATTGTGCACTGCTGGAATTGTCCATCACCTTGTTTCTTTTGCTCCCCATTGGATGCATCTCAATTTATATGTAGATGATATTGCTTAATTAGTTTACAGATTAGTGATCCAGATATCTGTGAGATGCAGGTAATATTTATAATTACTGGCTAATTCAAAATGAATATTTATTTTGCTGCCCACACATCTTTGGATTAAGTCAGCATTTGTTGTCCTATTTGGAAACTGATTTTATGGCTTTTTACTTTTAAAAAAAAATCCCTTCAGTGACGTAATCCCTGTGTGCATGCAGTATAGTGTGCTTTGTTGGTTTGACAGCAAATGGAGACAAGTTGTTAGAGAGATGGCATGAAATAGGATGTCCTCTACGTTTAGAACGGTGTTTCAGAACTGAAGTTTAGGTGTTAGTATACTCACATATAAATGAGTTGGATAAATAAATTCAGATGTTATTATTTTATAAAATAGTGGAGATTAGTAAGGAGTTACCATCTATCTTGTGAAAGATTTTGACTGCTTCTAGATAGCTTTATTTGAGAACAAAGCTGTGGATTAAAAATCTAAAGGTCATGCTTTTTTGGAAAAATAAAGTGCTTTTAGGAGGATGTAATTCAGATATAAATGCTGTAGCACATTAGAAGAAGTAACAGATGAATACTGTTATTTAGAATTTTATACATTGGGTTAGATCATGATTTATCTTCTAATTACAGCAAACTAGTTTAAAGTTTAGTGTTACTTCCAAGAATGAATCATATTTTATCCCTGCCTCTTAAAGGAACAGCTGATTGATGACTCTTATTAGTTGGCTATTGTGAGCTATTACTGTACTTATAACAACCAATTACAATATAAATCAAGATGGGAAATATTGCTGTGCATACCTAAGCTACTGGGGCATTTCACTCCAGAATTAACTTCATTTCAGTGTTGTTGCATATATTTTCTATATCAATTTGTTAACTTTGTAAAGAAGATGAAAGGTGCTCTGTAATGTGTGTGTGTGTGGGGGGGGTTCATTTGTGTTCACCTTTGCATGTCTTTGGGCTTACTAGAAGCAGGTGTCAAGCCACAACAACCCCCTTCCCCAAATGCTTTCCAAAGTGACCCGAAATAGAAAGTAACAACAGTCTCCCTAGGAAGTCTATTGTTGTCTGATATCAAACCCAAGTGATTCAGGTAGTTTTGATCAGTATTCAAACTTTTGTGTGCTTATCTGATAAAAATGGAACCTCTGACAATTTTGATATTTAACCATAACAAGCTATTATAAAGTTTGGATGTTGAATTATAATGTGATGATCCTAAGAGACAGGAGAGACCTTTGAGGTGGGTCTGAATGACTCCGACATTTTAGGAAAGTTCAGATCCAAGGCCCAGTTTTAACACTTGCTTAACTTTAAGCATGTAAGCAAATCCCATTAAAACTAACTCATGTGCTTAAAATTGGGCACATGATTTGAGGCCCAGGCAGGGCTTCAAACTTTGCAGCATGAAGGGCTCTACAGAATATCGTTTCTGGAACATTGAATCACATTGTTGTAATCCTTTTTTGTTACAATTTTTCCAGTCTAGGATGGGATTTTCAGAGGAAAATATTTTCTTTCAGTTAGGCAGTTGGGATTGGGGCTACCTAACTCTATTAGGCTCCTTTGAAAAATCTCAGCCCTAAAAAATAAATGACTCAAGGTTCACAGGAAAGAAACAAAAAGCAGTATAATGAATCTTTCAGTGATTTGTCAAAGTGACAGTGAAATGGATGTATAAATAATTGAATCATTCCCAACTACATTGTGACTGACATGCATTTAAAATATTCTAACTTCATCTGTCATTTCACATATTTTTATGTTCAATTTGTTTAATTTTATGGTTTAGGTGTATGGGCCAAAATTGAAGATGCTGACGGTAAATTCCCAACTATATCCATGATTGGTTGGGATAAGGCAGTAAAATTCATCATTTTTGAAAAGGCAAGTTAGAAAAGAGACTCTGCTCAGATACTGTTGTTCCTCTTAGAAGCTGAGGAGAAGAGATCATCTTTGCCCTTTGCCTTCATTAGTCCAAGACAGGAAGTGAGTTCCAGAGTCTATACAGTCCCCTAATTAAAGCTATGTCTTCACTGCACAGTTAATCCAGGTGATTGGTGCCTGGGTTAGCCTCGCCTGAGTGTGAGCATTCCCATAGCAAAATCCTACCCGTGTAGCAATGTCCTCACTGTTTATGCACTCACCCTTTTTGGTCTAGAGGCATATTCCATGCGTCTTGGTGCTAAGATGCTCTAACATTTTTTCCCAGTCAATTGTGGGAGAACTTGTCTTTCTTTTGGGAGGAATTATAGAAAGGCATTGGAGGCCTATTAGCACTTAAGTGATTTAGGTCGTGTCCTCACTGCAAAGTAGGCAGGTTCCAACCTGAATTCAAGTATAACATGGGATCTAACTCCCCTCCAGATGGGTACATTAATGTGCATTTAAGGCACTTTCAAATTCAGGTCACAGGCTTTTCTGTGTGGACGGTTCGGGGCTTAAAGCTAGAATCTGGGTGAAAGCCCATGTTAACTGTGCGGTGTAGATATATCCTGAGAATGACTTGCCAAAACCAGGTAAGGTTATATTCTGGTTAGATTGGACTGCCAGGTAACTAGCTTCAACTACATCAATTTATTTACACTTTGGTGCTATCACACAACAATACAGGTGTTTTCTGAGTAAGCCATTATATAAACCTGTTACGGCTGAACTATTTAGGTCAATTTAGTAAATTAAACCTCCAATAGTTGCTGAATTATTTTGGTTTATAGGGATCTAAATAATTAGCCCTTTCTCCTACCCTTCTCTCTGAAGTGATTCTAACTCCAGAAGTATTGTAGCACTAACCAATATATTTCTTGCTTCAAGCAAGCATGGCACATTACAACCGGAGAACATATGCTTCAAGGTAAAACATTCTTTGTAGTCTTTAGCAGATAGCTGATCATATATTTCATTTCATTGATTTCAAGATGCAAAATATGCACCAGAAAAATGGTCTTGATAATTTTTATTGAATAAATCCTTATTAAAGATGGAAGGCAGTATAATAAATAATTGTAACCTTTGCTTTGCACAGCTATCGGCTGTGTTAAGGCCAACATCTTCTCAGGGGACTAAAGACAATTTTGGTACTAATTACGATTTCCTATATGAAATGTTAACTGTCTAAGAATTAATGAAACAAATCCTTTCTTCTAATCTAATGTTTCAAGAGTTATGTCATCCTTAAATGCTTTAGTTGTTCTATTGATAAGTAATGAATTCAGAATATATTTTAAGACTACTCATTTCTTCTTTTCCCTGAGAATGTTAAAGAGCAGAATGTGGAACTCTGTATTCTTATATTTGGCTTTTATTTGATAAGGGACGTTCAACCAAGGGCAAATCCCCACATTACAATGTTACTAACGTTTGAGAATTGACTGACACAGCATTGTAAAACAGTTTGATCTTTCCAGTCACTTACAAAGCCATCAATCCTAACACAAATGGACACTTAGATGAAGCATCCAGGCAAGCGTGGAAAATGGCACCTTGTCCCTGTCATAGTCGCAGTGAGTAGATAACTTTGAATAGGCCTAAAGACATATGTTATTCCCCATGCACAACTAAGTTTCACAGGAAGTGGGATTAGAGTTGGACTGAATTTGTTCAGTGAAATAGGGAGACTGCACCTCCAAATATAGTGGTGTTTAGTAGCAATGTGTCTATCTCTGAGCTGGAGCCTGCATACCGATACCATGGTGAATGTTCAAATAATTTGGCAAAATTAAGCGAAGACCAAAGCCCTAGTTCTTTAGAGCAGTGTTTCCCAAACTTGGGACACCACTTGTGTAGGGAAAGCCCCTGGCAGGCCAGGCCGATTTGTTTACCTGCCGCGTCCGCAGGTCCAGCCGATCGTGGCTCCCACTGGCCACGGTTCGTTGCTCCAGGCCAATGGGAGCTGCTGGAAGCGGCGGCCAGCACATCCCTCAGCCCGCGCCACTTCCAGCAGCTTCCATTGGCCTGGAGCAACGAACCGCAGCCAGTTGGAGCTGCCATCAGCCGGACCTGCGGACGCGGCAGGTAAACAAACCGGGGCTTTCCCTAAACAAGTTTGGGAAACAGTGCTTTAGACAAATATAAAACTTGTCTGGAGAAAGTAGTAAATAATATGCTGTAGGGAGCATTCTTGCATTGGCAAGGGGAAGGATTATATGGTCTAAAAGGTAACTTCCATCTATGATTTTCATTATCCTATGAACTCTTTTTTGCCCCATTCACCAAGGCTATTAAGCACATGCCTAATCTTAAATATGTGAGTAATCCCACTCTTTATGTCGAAATAATCTTATTTATTAACAGAATATTATTTGAGGCATAGGTTCTCAAACTGTGGTCTGTGGAGACTAAGCTGGTTACAGTGCGGGACAATCTCACTTCCAGTAGCTAAACAGCCTAGATAGATGGCTAAAGAGGCATTAAATATTTCTCTAATATTACTCTTCTAGGAAAGCAATTATGATATCACAGCTGAAGGCCAATTCTGAGGTGAGGTGGCCTGTTTGAGTGGGAGGGAAGGGTGCCTACAAGACAGTCTCTATATTAATGCATACAAAAACTATATTAAAGGAATGTTAAGGATTCTGAGTCAATGGGAGCGATCCACAAGCTTAAAATTAGATACAGGCAGGTCCATGTAGAGAAATGTGGGGGTCTGATACATCAAGTTTGCTGAGGCCCCATCCCCTCCCATTTCACTTTATTTATACAGATTTTTTTGGGGGGGGGAGCTGAACTCGGAACCCCAGTACAGTTGTCCCTGCCCTTCCTCCCTTTTCTCAGATTGTATTATGCTGTAAAAGAGGCTGTAGGAATGGAAGCATATTTAGAGATCTGGAGACCCTGGAGGTCTTGTCACAAGGTCACAGGACAGGGTCATTTGATGTGTCTATTAATTCAACAGACAGAGGCAAGATGATCATCAGAGAGGGCTTAGAAAACTCTACCTTACGTTAGGGGAGCAGCTTAGATGTTGAAAAGACTCAGGGCTTGGCTGCCTGAATGCTTAGTGCACTTTGATGTACACTGCTTTGAAACAGGAATAGATTAAAGCATGCTAGGAAATTTTTAGTGTGTGGCAGCAGGTTTCACCTGGACACTTAATGCACGGCAAGCTAGTTTGGGGAAGATTTACACCCCAGCTTGTCTCAAGCTAAGTGTTTGCGTAGACAAACTCTTAGATGATGAAGGATATTTTGAACCAAAATCAAAACTAAAGATTTAAGATCAGATACCTCACTCTATTCGCTTCAGTGGCTTTGGATCAGGCCCAAAGTTCTGAAACTGAATTCAGGCATAGATTTGAATATATTATGAAACCTTACCGACAAGACAGCATGCCTGAGAAATCCAAGGAATAGACAGGTGTTCTATGTCAAATTTGATGAGAAATTACAAAGCTTAATGGAGAGGAGGCTTGCTCTGTAATGTCTGTATCTAAACAATAAAATCAGTTCCTTATTTTAATGAACTCCAAATCACCCAACATAATTTCTGCAAATTGTGCTAGAGAATGTACAAACATAGAGTAATAGACAGTCCCAGCCCTAAGGAGCTTACCGTTTTAAACAGAAAAGACAGACACAGGAAGGGCAGAACACACAAGCAGAGTGAACAGCAATGTTCAGGTTAGTGCCACTGTTTTTGTTTGTTTTGTTTTTAATTTTTTGCATGAGGTTTTGTTCGGAGGGGATTAGCTATATGGAAAGACAGAGGAAGGGACAGGGCATGGGGGGCAGATAGGGAAGGAAGGAGAACAGTGTGAAGGCCAAGTAGAGTGAGGTGTAAAGATTGAGGGAAATGAGCAGGAGTAGTTTAATGAACCAGCAAATCAGCATGGAGGAGAGAATGTCCAGAGTGAGGACTGTGGGAAACACTCTGATGACATCATCAGGGTCCATTGGTTCCTGCTGCAGAACTACCTGGGGCTGCTTCTATATTTGTTGCTGCTTGTTCAAGAGTTTCTCTGGCTTGCGGGTGGTACTGGTGTTTCCTCCCTGGAAGGGTGGAGTGAGTCCCCATGCCCTCAGAAGGGAGTTGATGGGGGAGGGAGGTCACCCCTGCACAGATCTAGGTTTGTGGGACACAAGTGGAAGAGAGAGGCGCTCCTGTCTGGGCTCTGTTTTCTTATCAGTGTTGCAGTACCTTCTGGAACTGCTTCTGTGTCTGTCCTCCTGGCTTGAGAGTTTCCAGCTTGTGATCGGGGGTATGTGGATGGAGCACACAGAGAATGCCACACTTAGGGAAGACCGCAAGAATCAGGGCAGACAATCTCCATGACTGGTGGTTTATTCTATACTTAGATTCACCAAGCCAGGAACAAAAGAGCATCTGTAGCACCACACTGGTTAACAAGAAGCCAAACACAGTCCTTTTTAGGCATTCCAGCCCTTGGCTCCTATCTACACAGCCAAGTCTAATATAGTTAGACCCCTAATATAGGGGTTACTGAAAACCTCATTCACCATATGTGAGGTTCACCAGTCCCAAACACTTAATCCCAGCTCAATATGAATCTCAGATCTTACCCAAATATCATGCTGTCAGCCAATCCTTAATAACTAAATCTAAGATTTATTGTTAAAAGGAAAAAGACAGAGATTTCACAGCAGTGCTGGAATAAACTGTTGGCTTGTGAAGGTCTCTCGGGAAACAGGTCAGAATCCAAAGGCAGCTTAGATGTAAAGTCTGTTAGTCTTTCCATGCATTTTCCAGGAATTCCATATAATTATTTGGAAGATCTCTCTCCTACGGCTTACACTTTCCCTGTTCCAAATTTCAGCAGACTAGAGAAGACAGGATCAGGCCCGAGACTTCTTTTTATAGCTCCCTAGCAAGCTGACACACCTTCTCACAGAAATTGTCACAGTAGGGCCTTCCCCAGAGGAAGAATAGGCAATGCAGATCACCTGTGGACCATTGCTTTGAAGCTGATCTTCTATTTGCTATGCATACACAGGTAAACTAGTTACCTTCATTCACATAAGGCAATTAGCCAATCCTCTATTATAACATAGATAGTTAAGCTACAGACAATTTAGATAATATTACTAGTTTCCTGCAGTATCTTACATCTTTGATGTTAAGGCTAACTGAACCATTCACATACATAATGTAAGGGAATTAAGGCATGAAAGGGAATTAGCATCTACAATCTAATCTGGTTACATTGTTAAACTTTTAACAAGATATAGGTAAACACAGACAAATACACTTAGGATCTACCCTTGATTTCTATTACTGCAAATGAATGGGCTAATGATTGCTGGTCTAGTACATATATTTGAAATTGTTTTGATTACAGTTGTAATGCCTCCTGTTAAGTTGTTATGGGTCATACATAGGTTGGCTGGTCTGCCAGTATCACACAGCTCAAAAAAATTATTTGTCAAATAGTATCCACACTCCTGCAAAAGATGATTTCTGTTGGAATATATATGTGGTGCATTATAGAGATTTAATACTGTAGATGAGAGAAGAGGAAAAACAATACACTGAGGAAGAATATTAATGGATGTAGGAGTATACCCAATACTGGATGTGAGTACTGGACAGAAGCTATGGAATAATTAAGCTTTCACTGCACTCAGGGTGGAATTTGAGTGCCATGGGCATGTTAGACATTTTAATCAATTATTCAAAATTCAGCATTTCTCCCAGTGATTAGGTTGTATAAAACATCTATTTTTTTTATTTTGATCTAAGGTAAGTACCTTATGTATTCAGTAATCATTGATACTTAATAGCCTACAGTATATATTTCACACACCAAGGGCCAAATTCAAGTGTTTACATGTCTGTATGCAATAGTTCTTTTATTACACTGAAGTGGAAGAGGTGATAGTCAAGGTACTGGTCCCAGTTTTGTCTTTTCATCCCTGACACAAAGGCCACCTCCACTAAATTTCAAATTTATGTTCCCAAGCATGGGGATGCTACAGATCCTCAGTGGAAAAATATGTATTTTTAAAAGGGGCAAACCCATATAATTTCCCCTAATTTCATTCTGAGAAATGGCTGAATCATTTTTTTGCTGAAACTTTAAAAAATAAACAAACAAAAAAACAGCTGAGGTCATTACCCAGCTTGGAAAAAATTAGTCTGAATGGTTAAAGTTTTGCAAATTTTTAAACTACTGAAAATAAGGTTACCCAACAATTTCCACTATAAGACCATAAGTCTAGGAATGCTACCAGCTTTGCCTATAACAAGACCTACCCACAAGAGGAGATACGTCAATTAAGGTTCAACATTGTTCCTGGGCTATAGCACCAGTTCTGATGACAATCAACTTGGATTTGGTTCCTGAAGCATCTGAGGATGCCCAGGCTGCTTATTATTTTGGACTGGGACTAGGCTGGGAATTGTATTTGGAGGAGGTAGCCCTTCTGCAGCGACACTCTATTTTAGCATAGATTAGGGGTAGTGCCAGACTGTCTTCTCTAGCTGGAAATTACACTTTCCAGCTCAAATGTAGACCTAGTCTGGTGGTGAAAGTTAATCTTGTTCTCCTGAACTGTCTGGTAACCCTTGTTTTTCAGTGTCTGGACAACTTAACTGCGTATATCTATTAGAAACAAATATTGCATTTTTCATTAGGTAGAGTTCTAGAACTGCAGTATTCAGAGATTTGTAGTTAGGGACAGAGAATTTACTGCTGCACAATTTGGTACCAACCAGATCTGTATAAATCTCACTAAATCTCAGTTTGTGAGGATTCATACAATATTTTTTTCTATTTCACAAATTTAAAATTGAGAAAGGGAAATAATTTATACACAATGCATAATAAACCCATTGAGCTCATTGTCACAGGACACCAATGAGGTCAAGAGTTAAATAGGATGCATTACATTGGATTAAAAAAAAATAAGGGATGCTTTGCGGCATAAATCATACACTATCTTATGACAGGTTTCAGAGTAGCAGCCGTGTTAGTCTGTATCCGCAAAAATAACAGGAGTACTTGTGGCACCTTAGAGACTAATTTGTTACTATCTTATGGAGGCTCAGAAGAAACTTCTTTTGGAGGCAGAATATTCAGTTATTGTGCTATCATAGAGATCCTAGCACCTTTCTCTGAAGCATCTAGGAAGACATAAAATTAACATGGCACACATTAAATGGGGTTAAAAATGGCCTAGTGATAGGTTTCAAAATGTAATAGTAAATAGGGAATCATCTCTGAAAGGCTGTATTTCTAGTAGTTCAGCAGAGATCAGTTCTTGGCTGGACTAAATGGTCCACTGGTCTGATGTATATCAGGGGTGCCAAAGAGCTATTAGAACTTTTCATAACCTTAAAAAGAGATTGGTTCAACTTTTATTATAAAAATGGACAACAGGTTGGCATTGAATGTTGTGAGGATCTAACTGTATTTGGCACTTTGGCCAAGTCCTATGGGTTCATCACAACTGCTGAATATTTTCCCCCACTACTTTTATATCTACTTTTATATAGTATGTATATTCCCACATCTCTTCATTTATTACATTGCTGATAGAATGCAGTCAGAGAGCTCTGGACACAACATACTCAGAGGTATTTCGTAGCAATCATTTGGTTTTCTGTAACTTTCAAAATAAAATTATGCCCTAAAAAGCCTTAGGGCAAGATTCACTAAAGACACTTAAGTGTTGCAGTGCTGAGTGTTGCAGCATCTAACTTTTGTGCACCCTGCCACCTAGTAGAATGTACAGCCCCGAAGAAGAGCTCTGTGTAAGCTTGAAAGCTTGTCTCTCTCCAGTAAAAGATACTACCTCACTTACTTTGTAGCCCTGAGTAAGGCACCCAGACTCCATATAAAATGCATGGAGAGAGCTAGGTGCCTAAGAATGGAAGTCACAAAAGCTAGTAACCTGAGAGAGGATCTGCCTTAACTAGCCAATGGGAAATGCTGAGGAGAAAGGTGTGGCCTAAGCCCTTTGGGATTTAGATACCTATCTCCACTTGGGATTCACAACCTTGAACCATCTCTTGGGTTTTGGCACCTATGCCAGGTCAGCTAGTTTTCAAGAAAAACTGGAAACCCCTATATTAATTTTATCCCAGTGGTTAGAGCACTCACCCAGGATATGGGAAACCTGCGTTCAATTCCCTCATCTGCCTAATTTGTAGCAGGGATTTGAATGTGAATCTCCCATGAGAGTGCCCTGCCCACTGAGCTATGGGATTTTCTGAGGCAGGGCTCTCTCAGTCTCTCCTGTTGAAAGTGTTCCATTGTGTATAAATACTTAAATATGCATAAAAGCAAGAGGACTTGTACCTGGATGTCCCAGCTCCCAGGTGAGTGCCCTAACCACTGTGTTATAAATTCATAGATTTTAAGGCTAGAAGGGACCATGGCGGTTACGTAGACTGACCCACCTGTATAACACAGGCCATAGAACTTCCCCAAAGTAATTCCTAGAGCAGGGGTGCTGGAGCAATTTGTATAGGGGGGTGCTGAGAACCATTGAATCAAAGTGTAAACCCTGTATATGATGGAAACCATTTCAAACAGCAGCACCCCTAGTTCTAGCACCTATGTCCTAGAGCATATTTTTTAAGGGGAAAAAATCCAATCTTGATTTAAAAAGTGTCAGAGATGGAGAAACCACCATGACCTTTGGAAAATTATTCCAATAGCTAATTATTCTCATCATTAAAAATTTGCACCTTATTTCCAGTCAGAATTTGTCTAGTTTCAACTTTCAGCCATTGGCCCATATTATACCTTTCTCTGTAGATGAAAAAGCCCACCATTACATATTAGTTCCCCATATAGATATTCATAGACTATAATCAAGTCACCCCTTAACCTTCTCTTTGTTAAGCTCTTTGGGTATGTCTACACTGCCATTAAAAACCTGCTGCTGGCTTGTGCCAATTGACTCAGACTCACAGGGCTTGGGCCAATGGACAGTTTAACTGCGGTGTAGACAGGCATGGGCTGGAGCCTGGGCTCTAGGACCCTTTGAAGTGGGAGGGTCTGAGCTCAAATGTCTACACCTCAATTAAACAGCTACTTAGCCTGAGCCCAAGTCAGCTGTCATGACCCAGTTGCGGGTGTCTAATTGCAGTGTAGACATACCCTGTGAGTCTGTCACTAAAAGGGATGTTTTCTAATCCATTAATCATTGGCTCTTCTCTGAACCCTATCCAATTTGTCAACTTCCTTCTTGAATTGTGGCCACCAGAACTAGACACATTATTCTAGCAGCAGTCGTACCAGAGTCAAATACAGAACTAAAATTCCTCTCTTCTCCTACGCAAGTTTCCCTTGTTTGTGCATCCGAGGATCACATTAGTTCTTTTGGCCACAGCATCACGTTCTTGTTCAGCAGATTATCCACTATGACACCCAAATGTTTATCAGAGTCACTGCTTCCCAGGATAGAGTCTCCCAGCCTGTAAGTACGGCCTACATTCTTTGTTCCTAGATGCATACATTTACATTTAGCCATATTAAAATGCACACTGTTGCTTGAGCCCAGCTTACCAAGTGATCCAGACCACTCTGTATCAGTGACCCATCCTCAGCATTATTTACAACTTCCCAGAATTTAGGTCATCTGCAAACTTTATCAGTTTTGATGTTATGTTTTCTTTCAGGTCATTAAAAAAAAATGTTAAACAATGTAGGGCAAAAAACCAATTCCTAGAGGATGTCACTAGAAACACACCCATTCAACGATGATTTCCCATTTACAGTTACATTTTGAAACCTATCAGTTAGCCAGCTTTTAATCTATTTAATGTGTGCCATGTTTATTGTACATCTTTCTAGCCAATCAAGTTCTGTATCTGCCACTTTATTATCTTAGTCTGACATCGATCCTGAACAAGAGGCCTATAATTACACAGGTCATCCCGTTTACCCTTTTTAAATATTGACACAACATTAATTTACTTTCAGAAAATCAACATTAATGGTCCAGCGTGCTCCTCAGCCAGCTCTTTTAAAACTCTTGGATGTAAGTCATCCCGACCTGCTGATTTAAAAATGTCTAACTATAGTACCTGCTGGTTAACGTTCTCCTGAGATGCTAATGAAATGCAAAGAGTGTTGTCATATGATATGACTACATCATATGACATGTTTTTTTTCCCAAATATAGAAGAGAAATATGTGTTGAAATCTTGTGCCTTTTCAGAATTATTATTGATGATTTTACCATTTCCAGCTGGTAATGGGCCATTAACATTGTTAGGATACTATTTTTTTCTCATCAACTTTAAAAAACTCCTTGTTGTCCTTAACTCTGCTGGCCACAGATTTCTCCTTGAGTCCCTTTCTTTCCATTATTAATGTTCATTGATTCCTAGTTTCTGATTTGTATTCGTTACTATCAACTTCCCCTTTCTTCCATTTGTGATATATAAATTTTAAATTATCTTTTATAGTTAAAAAGACTTTTTTTTTCACATTTTCTCTGGTCCAGTGACTATTTAAGTATTTATTCACAGTTGAACAGCTTCAACAGGAAAGATCTACTCCAGAATAACTCAAAGCCTAGTAGCTAGTACACTGTCCTAGGAGGTGGGAGACCCAAGTTCAAATCTCTGCTACCAGAGCGGGTTTCAGATATGAGATAGTTGGATAAATGCCTAGACTGTAAAACCCACTATGAGTTAAATGCCAAGTTACTGAGTTGTTTGAGGACTGAGGTGGCTATGTACATGCCCAGCTACTGAAATATAGACAAATTGCAGATTTTAATAGTGGAAATGTTGAGGTGCCTACGGGTTTAAGTGGCAGTCGAGTAGGCATTTTGTGAATGCTGTTGGCACCTAAATATTGGACCGAATCACCTAAAATGGCATTTAGGCTCTGAAGTCCCTTTGTGAATTTGTTCCTTAGCATATGTCCTTAGTATATAGTGGCCAATCATCTTCTGTCAGAATAGATCTGTAAAATGTGTTAAAATCTGTGTTATCAAGGGCATGTTTTTGTATTTTTCTAAAATATTTGGTTTTAATATTATTAAATTTTGGTCATATTATTCCTGCCTTATTTAGTTGCAACATAGTCATTAGATAATAGTCGTCAGGAACACAGGGGTTCAAATAAATATTATACCATCTGTCCCTTCTGCCTTTTTCTCAGCTGTGCTACTTTTTTAAATCTGAAAGCCTCACATACAAGAATGTATTAAACTAACAGCATTCAGCACAATTTAGCTGAGAACAAAAATATGAATATTTCCTTTGGCTAAATACTGAGTATAGTGAATGCACTTAGCCATAGGTGTATCTCTCTGCAGTGCTTTTAGAGTTGTTAAAAGCAGACTTTGCTGCAAGGCTTAAATGAAGATGGGCCAATGAAGAAAAAATAAAAAGCTGCATCTGATATTCAGGGTTCTCTAGGGATTGAGAATGCCCCCCTGTTGTGAAATCCCCAGGTTTACAAATGATTTATTAAAGGAGAAAAAATTGCACTACTCCTCCACTAGCTGTGGAATGGGATGAAACAAGTAAAAGGTTCTGTCTCCAGAGATACTAACATTCAGCCTAATGTATCTATTTGAGAAATATCCTGGGCTCAAATATAAAATCTCTACAATGCAAGATTTCAATGAGATTAAATGTGTTTTTTTCCCACCTGCAGGCTTATGTTAATCCAGTCAGTAAAGCCAGTAATTTATTGAGCACACAAGGATGGTAGTCATTTGGGTTGTCTGTGTTTGCTTTGCTTTTGTAAACTACATTTAATGGAGAGTGATCTCCTGTGACAGCAACTGTATCTCACTGTAGGGAGTGTGCCATGAAAATCTTCAAGTTCCTTCATAACAGACAAGGGAACGGGGATGCCTCTCTAATTACAGACTTCTTTCTGCTTATGTTGTAGCAAATCCAGTCAGAGAAATCAGCACACCCATAATATGAAACTCTGAAACAAGGATATCCCAGATGTGGTAGAGGAAATCTCACTGATAGCCACAAGACAGAGGAGAGGCGAAGGCTGTTTGAAGTCTGAGTTTAGTAAGGCAAAAGGTACCAATGCTGCATTATGGGAGGAAGCTTGTTATTTACACTCATTATCTCAGGACTGGAGCAGCATCTAAGAAAACTGCAGACACTCCCTCTGCAAACTGACTGTACTGCCATGGGCAAGATTCCCAGTTTAGATGTTTTACATTACTGTATTTTTAAATTTGATGTAAGCCAGTACTGTGAAAACAAACAAATACATTAATATTTCTAATTGCAGCATTTGATTTGGAAAATGTAGTGACTATTGAAAGGGTCAGACTGTCGGGCATCACTAGAATTGAAATTTCCCTTTTATTCATAGAGCCAGATTAATGGTAGGACCGGGGACACCTCAAGATAACATCAGCCATTTGTTATTATGTCCTACTGTATAAAAGCTACATGCTGTTGTTGTTAATATTTATGGACCCCTGACTAACTGATCTCAAGGACCATATAACAGAGCACTAGAGTTCATGGGTGCACTTTAAAGCCTTAGACCCTGTAAGAACAAGCTTTCTGGGAAATGCAGTTTCCCCAGGAGCAACTATGAAGTCCAGAGGTCATGTGATCAAGAAATCAGGTACCCACCCTTGGGAACTATATAAGGAATAGTCTTAATTCTGCATGAGAGAGCTGACAGATGGGACAAGATCCTGAGGGTGCTTCAGAGTATTTAGATTTGCTTTGTCCTGTAGCTGGATCTTTTTATTTGGTAATAAAGTGAGCCCTGAGGAAAGGGATGTGAGGTAACTTGAGTTTAGAGCTTCGTTTTACCTTCTCTGGCTGGTGAACTAGCCATTGACTCACACCCTTTAATTAAACCCATAAAGGGAACATAGCAACTAACAGTTCAATCACCTCACCCTTCATAGCAGTGTGCTTTGAATTTTAGGAACCACTTTTCAGAGTGAGATTAGATTAGTTCATTACCCATGACTATGCATTACTTCATCTCCCTGTGACTGTCAGCCAGAGTACCATGTACTCCTAGCAGTAGAAGTAGTTATGTGATAGGCACTAGGTCTCATTACATTATGAGATTTAAATGTAAAGATCAAAGTCATAAAATGCACATGGAATAGAACAGGGAGCCAGTGGCATGTTTAGAGCAGCAGCAGGATCCTTCTCACTTCAGTCTTTCTTGTCTAAGAGTTGGGGTACTGTATGTAGAACCAGCTGGAGCATATGTATGACTTTTTCAGTTTCCCAGGTAGAATGAATTGCTGTAATCTAATCTGGTGGTGACAAACACACATAGATCACTTTGGCTATGCCCTCATCCAAGAGAAATGGTTCCAATCTCGTGGCTGGAAGAAGGTGGAAGAAAGCATTTCTTTGCCTAGGAATAATGTCTCCAATAAAACCCAAAGGCTGTACGTCACTTTGATGGCAGGCAAAGCAGATGCTCTCATCAGAAATAAGTATCAATGTTTTACCCAGATCCTCAATGTTTCCCCTAAAGTGACTATATTTAAAAAAATCAGAACATTTTTGTGGCAATATTACTTTTAGGTCATGAAATAATTACATAAAAGACAAATATAGGCATTTTGTTTAAATGTCTACTGGTATCACTACTGCCAGTTATAACACAATAGCAACATATGTATATATTTTAGGATGAAGGTTTTTTCCAGTAAGTGAACTATGCCATTAGTTTTCACTTTGACCAAAAGAATAACTTTGATAGTATCTGCACGTATTTGCCTTTTCTCTTCACTCCAAACAGTGTTCATCACACTGAATGCTCATTTCACTGTACTGTTTGTTCTTGGAAAACAAAGAGCAAAGTCTGCTTGGCATAGCGATACATCTTGAAGAAACTTTTTGTAGTTATGTAAACACCAAAACTTTCAACTGATGAAGTTAAAAAGTGAGACATTTCTGGTCCCTGAAGGAAGTTTCTGGAATATCATAAGAAAAACTGGGATGCATGGTGACTTTATATTCCCTCTTCTCGTAAGAATATTTTTTTTTCTGACCAGGGTTAAACTTGAGTCATCTGATGTTCATCTATGTGTTTATTTCTCACATTCCCGGGCACATCAAGGAGTTTTAAATGATTTCATCCTCTGAGCAAGGTATGTGTGTGTGTGTATATGTGTATATATATATACATGTGTGTGTGGATGCGATCTAGGTATCTGCTATCTCATGACCTCTCTTAGAGGGTGTTGTATATAGTAAATATATTTCCCTTTTTGCAATTTTTTAATGTTCTATTTCCAAATTAAAAAAATGAAAATATACCAACGTTAGCACCAGTGGTCTAGGTCGCCAAAACAATCAAAACCTGTTCATTGTCAAAACTTCCGTTTCCAGAAAATCACAACATTTCAGTGCCTTAACAGTCAGAATCTAATTTGATCTGCAGTTCTAAATCTTAAAAAAAAAAAAGACATTTTCTGTTTCACTGTGTTTGTGCATTGCATGACATGCTGTAATCCATGAAGCTTTTTGTTTAAATGTTCAACTTACTTGAACTGGTTGACACTGCCAGTGAATTACTTGGTGTATTGCCAATGAATAATTTTGAAACCATCTGCTTGTTTGTTTGTTTATTTTTAATCTTGTTTTTTTTTCTCTAAGCTAGGACCACAAAATATATTCCTTTGGGTAATTCTAAGTCTCTTTTTCTCAATCATGTTTCAGGTGATTACAGTTCGGAACAACGCACTAAGAAAATTACAAAGACAATAGTATTGCAGTAATTCGGCTGGGGCCTAGGTTCTAAGTGGCTGCTGAGAAACTGAGCTTATAATAAAGAGGATCAGACATTCACCTAGCAGGGGGCTAATTTCCCATTCTCATTCATTATTTGAGTAAGATGGGGAACTCGTTCCATTTCTCAACAATGTACTCATGGACTGTACAGACTCAACCACTTTAAAAGTAATGGAACGAGATTCCTCGCACCATTAGTTTCAATGGGTTAATTCAATCCCACTTGGTAATGGATAGGAGAAACTAGTGGGGCTTGCTGCCCTCTTAACAAAAAATCTACAGAGAACATGATGTATATTAGTAGGATACATAACTTTTCATCTTCCTTTCATAGAGAATAGATCTGCTATTGAGGTGGATTTAAGCAAGGTGATACTGATATTGTTTTTTTCTGTTACTTCTGATATTTTTTTTCAAATTATTTAAAGTTTCTCCCTCTCCCCAACTCACTCACCCCACTGTAATATTGTGTTATTTTTTTCTTTACATTATGAAGTGATTCCTTATGATATTCTATATGTGCTCCTGGCTAACCTTTGAAGGCAAGCTGTCATACAGTGATAGTCTTGCTTGTGCCTTGAAGCTCTCCTTGAGTTTGCTGACTTTAGATGGAAAAGCTCACAGTTGCACTTTTACTGCCATCTAGTGACAGAATTAGAAAGATTGTCTACACAAACCCTACATCTGAATTGCTGTGAAACCAGTTATTGGCAATCAAAAGGGCTACAATTATTCTGGCCATCATAACAGGTGGCCACAAAACACAGTGTGAATAATATGGTGTAATTCTCAGAGGACTGAAATTTTACTGGCTGTTAAGGACAGGTGACTGCAGGTAACCCATGACCATTCTTAACATAAAAAGCAACAGAGGTTCCTGTGGCACCTTTAAGACTAACAGAATTCTTAACATAGTTTCAAGTATCAGGAGGTAGCCAAGTTAGTCTGTATCCACAAATAAGGTGCCACCGGACTCCTTGTTATTATTAGCATAGGTTTCACCTTGTATAGATAAATATCAATTTCAACACCTTGTATGTACACACACACCTTTATTTACACTAATTCACATATGGTGAGGAATCTATTTCTGTACAATTTTGCCATTATATCCTTTGTGGTGTACCTGGTATTCTGTCTTGTTTCACTGGAGATTAAGCTGAACTTTTAAAAACCACAGCTGTACATAGGCAATATAGGGCTGATAATTAAGGGAAGCAAATAAAACTCAAAACTAGTTTATAAGCATACAAAAATAATTTGAACCTAAAGGAGAAAAGAATCAGAAGTAAATGTGAACCCAGAATATTTAAACCAATTGAGTATGCAAGCAATTATTTTTACTATATATTTTATGTGATAATGTAACTGAAACAAGATGAATAGATACAACAGGAAAATCTGAAAGATGCATATTTTTGTTCCTATATTTGAAACCCAGTAAATGTTCTATATTTACAGAGACTTGATAATCAATATGAGAAACTTTAAAAAAATGGTACCAAACATAATTGAAATAATCTCTGTTACTTGTGGCTCTGTTCTGTTATTTCAAACTCAGGCATGTTTTTTTTTTTTCTTTAAAAAAAAAACCAACCTAATATGCTGATCATTGGCCACTGCTGTAACTAGACATTTCAAAACTTCCCAGGAGTCTAAATATTAGTTTTCATACCATATTATGCTATGAAAAAGCAACAGCCAAAAAAAAAAGTCTATTTTGTTATCAGTACTGCTGATAGAATCATAATTTCATCTGATTGACAAGTCAAGTTTATAGTAGGCTGAATGTGGATATCTTTGATGTAAAATCAAAATGAGGGCAGCGGTTATGCTGTTTACAGTAGTGATGTATCAGTTCTGCTTAGGCTATAAAATTTGCTTTGAAATTGCACACAGCCAGTTTATGGAAATTGTGGAGTCTTTCCACCCAGCTATCTACAAAAAGCTTTCAAACTTTTAATGGTTAATTTTGAAGAAAATTGCATAAAATAACTCTGGCTCTATTGAGATACTGTAACTGGCATGAATAGATAAGAGATCAAAATGAAAGAACATAGATTCACTTTGTATACACTGTTCCTATTCTGTATCTACTTTATTCTACACCTTTAAAAAATAGCAGTACCTGAAAAGTTTGGAAATTGGAAAAAACTAAGCCTGAAACTTTCTATTTTGTGCTGCACAATAGTTTTGCTTATAAGTAATGTGTTTTCTTCTTGCAGTATAGTGTATTGGCTGTATATTACTTTATATTGCTAGAAAGAAATTCAAAATGAATCATGCTTGATAAAGCACTTTTCAACTGAAATTTGATGTCTTAGTTTAGAAAAAGAGTAGAGAAAAATAACCCCAGCCCAACACTGCAGTTTTGTTTGAACCTTATTTTATAGTGTTAGTTCAAGACAGCTTGCCCCTTTTAGTACATTTTGTTTTCAAGCTTTTAAGTGTAATAAAACACTCACCAAGTAATTGATTAAATATGTCTATTAACATGCATGCATTAAAATCATATTTCCCTAAAGGTTTTGCTCTGGAATTAGCTTGCAGGTCATGTAGAAAATTAATTTCTATGAATATAATACATGCAAAGATTTGGAAGATAATATTTGCAACTCAATCACATAGATTCTTTTTTCTTAGTTAATTTTCTGCAACAAAACAGAGAGGGCAAGTTTAGACTTTGAAATTGAAATATATTCCCCCCATAACTTTGCATTTTGTTGCCTGTTTTCACTGCATGGAGCCTCCCCAAAATGTATTAGCCCATCTTATCTTTGGTAATTGCTGCTTCACACATTACAACCTTTGCTTCCATCCCAGTGTGAATCAAGTGGAAGGGAAAATTGTAAAATGGAATAGGAAAGTCCAGAAAGAAGTGAGAAGGGAAAGTGATGGCTTCAGATCATGCTCCTCTCTGTTTTGGAAGTCCTTGTGGATCATCCTTGGCAAATGCTTATGGTCAGAATTCTATGGTTTGGGATGAGAGAGAAATTGTGTGTGTGTGTGTGTTATGTGGCACGCTCCTGACTGAAACTAGCTGAAGCACAGCCAGAAAAACAAATGAGAGTTACCACTGCTAATTTCTGCTCCATGTTGGTCCCTCCATATAAAAGGATGGGTTGCAGGTGTATCAAAGATGGCCAACAGCTGCATATCTCCTCAGGAAGTTTCAGGGGGCACTGATCATGATTCACTCCAAAGCTTTAGAGCTGAGACTTTGTCCTACATGAATGCTTGGTCTGGAGATTGCACTCTCTACCTCCCCTCCCCCATATACTTTTCATATCTGCCTCACAATCAAATGGTCATTTGTTGGAAAATTGTAATATTCCTGATCCCTATGTCCTACTTTTATGGTCTGTAAAGTATATGTCCTCGTATATTTTTTTTTAATATTCTAAACATATTGACTTTTCAAGGATTTCAGCTTTCATAACACAAGTGGCTTAAGTCAAATTGCCAACACATGAAGTATAATGTCAATATTAGCAAATATTGATTCTAGAAGTGCATGGCACAAAATTACTAAAACCAAGTTTAGGGGCTTGCACATCACATTTCATACTTGCATCAACTAAACTTAATCCCTTAAACTTAGTCTCTGGGGTTCCTTTCTGTGAGAAGCAACCAGACTTTACCTTGCATCATATGAATTACAGTTCTATATTATCTGATATGAAGAAAGACAAAAACAGCTTACAAAATCCATTTTTGCTGCTCTTTCCAGAAATGTACTTGTAAAAATTGTGCTGTAGCTCCTGGCAAAACAGTTCCTCTTCTGTCTGTCAGTTTTTGAAGCTTAGACTTGATGAATGATTTTTGTTTAACTCGGTTTTCAGCAAAATACATCACTAATATTGTTTCGTTGACACATCATTAGTTCTTAAGCTTGGTAAATAATAACCTTCCACTGTGACAAAATTAAACTACTACATTTTTTTTCTGATTTCACCTTTACATGCTAATTTAGTAAACAGCAGAATGTTATAAATAGTAATCCTCTTCATCTGTATATCTGCTATACGCATACCATGTCACATTTTCCATGTAATATTTCATTTTTGTATGATCAAATTCTTCTGTGGAAACCACAGCTTACATTGTGAAAGACTAAAGTGAAGAAGATGGAAAACCTACTCTGGGATGAATCAGGGAAGGAGACTATTTTCTGTAGGACCCCTGCCTCATTTGTAGCAGAAGTTGGGAGGTATGTAGTGAATGAGGCAGAGAACTGGAGAAAGAATAAAAATGGTCTCATGGTTATGGGAGTTGAATCTGACCTAGAGAACTGGATTCTATCTTTGTTTCTACCACAGAGTTCCTTAAGGTTCAGCCAGTCAATATTTAGTTTTATCCTTGTTATTCAATGTGTAGTCCCAGGCTGAAGACCAAATTATTAACTTCCTTTAGCCATAGAAACATAGAATCATAGGACTGGAAGGGACCTCAAGAGGTCACCTAGTCCAGTCCCTTACACTCATGGCAGGACTAGGTATTATCTAGACCATTCCAGACAGGTGCTTGTCTAACCTGCTCTTAAAAATCTCCAATGATGGAGATTCCACAACCTGCGTAGGCAATTTATTCCAGTGCTTAACCACCCTGACAGTTAGGAAGTTTTTCCTGATGTCCAACCTAAACCTCCCTTGCTGCAATTTAAGCCCATTACTTCTTGTCCTATCCTCAGAGGTGAAGAAGAACAATTTTTCTCCCTCCTCCTTGTAACAACTCTTTTATGTACTTGAAAAATATTATCATGTCCCCCTCAGTCTTCTCTTTTCCAGATTAAACAAACCCAATTTTTTCAGTCTTCCCTCATAGGTCATGTTTTCTAGACATTTAATCATTTTTGTTGCTCTTCTCTGGACTTTCTCCAATTTCTCCACAACTTTCCTGAAATGTGGCGCCCAGAACTGGACACAATACTCCAGTTGAGGCCTAATCAGCGTGGAGTAGAGCAGAAGAACTACTTCTCGAGTCTTACTTACAACACTTCTGCTAATACATCCCAGAATGATGTTAGCTTTTTTTGCAACAGTGTTACACTGTTGACTCTCATTTAGCTTATGGTCCACTGTGACACCAAAATCCCTTTCCGCACCACTCCTTCCTCGGCAGTAATTTCCCATTTTATTTGTGTGCAACTGATTGTACCTTCCTAAAAGGAGTACTTTTATTTGTCCTTATTGAATTTCATCCTATTTACTTCAGACCATTTCTCCAGTTTGTCCACATCATTTTGAATTTTAATCCTATCCTCCAAAACACTTCAACCCCTCCCAGCTTGTTATCATCAGCAAACTTTATAAGTGTACTCTCTATACCCTTATCTAAATCATTGATGAAGATATTGACCAGAACCAGACCCAGAACTTATCCCTGCTGGACCCCACTCAGTATGCCCCCAGCATGACTGTGAACCACTGATAACTACTCTCTGGGAATGGTTTTCCAAGCAGTTTTGCTCCCACCTTATAGTAACTCCATCTAGGTTTCATTTCCCTAGTTTGTTTATGAATATAAAACATAATATGAAAATAGTTATTAACTTCCTCATGGGCTTTTCTATGACACTCATCACGATAGTATCTGAGTGCTTCATAAACATTAATGGATTTATTTTCACAAGACCCTGTGAGAAGAGGGTCTATTATTACATTTTTCATTTTACAGACTGGGAACCAAGGCACAGAAAAATTAAGTTCAGATGTTTCCATTAATATTGGGTACTCAATTTGAGAAACTTGGAACCTGGTTTTTCTGATTATTTAGGATTATGTAGTTCATTCTATATTTTTTATTATCCTATAAGATGCAAACCTCTGAACAATTATAGAGGCTCACATGGAAAAACCTATGGAAAGGAATTTAATTCTTATTAAATTCTTCATGTTTTAGAATAATTTCGATAGACCTCTTGTGGCTTCACCCCTATTAAACTCTATCCTATAAATTCATAGATTCCAAGCTCAGAAAGGACTGTTGTGATCATCTAGTTTGACCTCCTGTATAAAACAGGCCATAGAACTGCCCCAAAATAATTACTAGAACATATCTAAATCATATATTTTAGAAAAACTAGACTTTTCTGTAAAGGATATATCACAATGGCTTCACAAATGTAGCCAGGGGCACTGTCTACCACATTCCTCTCGGTGTCCAGAAGTCATCATGCTCTTCAACGGTATAATGGGACAGCTACTCATCTGGTGTAAATGGGCACTGAAGTCTGTTGAACTGTGCCAACTAACACCACCTGTGGATTTAGGTGATAATCAAGCGTCACTGAGCCCTATATGTAATAAATATTAAATGCATACATGTGTGTTTAAATCAATGCATATTGACAAATTGCTCAGATTGTTTCCAATCTTTCCATAAACATATTGCTTCTTTCCCCAAATCATTGCTTTATCTTCCATCCATTTTAAACCCACTTGTGCTCCATATTTTTAAATGATTTATTGTTGTTGAATTATTTTTTTTAATAATTGTATGTGATTTACTAAGAAACAATGTTGACAAGCCATTTACTCTCATAAGTGATTGTTTTTGGTATACCCAAGATTTGTAAATAATTTACGTCAAATAACTATTCCACTTTGTTGACAACAGAGTTAATTGTCAACAAAGGGGAGAATGGCAAACAGGAATAGCAAATTGAAAAACAGACTGCAAACAGAAAAAAAAAAAAAAATTTAGACCACAGGGAAAAAAAAAATGTCTGCTGCATAGATTGCTTGTAAACAAACACAAATACAAAAAAGCGTGTTGATTATTCGAGCCGTGTAATGTATGACAATATAAGTACCAATATTAAGATGGCATTAAGGTGCATATAAAAGCCTAAGTGAATAAAAATGGGCACAATTAGAAGATCAGACTAAGGTTAGTGGGTTGTGATGGTGATGTGACAATGGACTGAGTTGATTCAACCTTAGGAAAAAACCAACAGAAACAAATTAATCCAAGTGTAAAGAAAAATACGATGCTTAATGGGATCCTAGGGCTATATATCAGCAATATGAACATGCTTGTGGCCCGGCTTTGTTGTGATTCAATATTATACCTCTTACCTTTTTATGAGAGAAATATTCCTCTTCTGAGACCGGTATGCATGGGCTTCTCAAGTGATGGCTGCTATGACAAAGTAGTTGAAATGAAGGGGGCATGTCACATAATGGGAAAGTGGTTGTGGTTTCATCCATAGCCTAGTGGAATCCGGAAGATTACTCATTAGGGTGATTTCCCCTTGCTCATTCAGACATACGCCACTATCATCCATCACTCAGGATTCAATAAAAGCATAATAGAAACAAAAGCCCTTGTCAAGGTGGCATGGGAATCTTGTCTAATGCCTGGCTAATAGGAATGAACAAGGTCATAACAAAAGCTAATTTGGCATGCCCATTGTAAACGTGCCAGTGTACTGCTGAATTTTGAAGAAAGACATTTTTTGCCTGTATACTACTATTCATAAATAAAAAGAAAATCAATATCTCACGTTAAATATTGTGTGTTCCTCATTGCTATTATTAAAAAGGCATGCTGTCATTTTGGCTTTAGTGCTAGGGGGCTGTGTTCTGTTCTGATTTTTGTCACTCCAAGGACAGGTTGCTTCTGTCAGCAAGCAGTTCTTGTCAGCAGAGATGAAGTATGTATCTGCGCTATCTACAGTAACTGCTTCCAAATGAGACACTGTCACCTGGATGCCTGACAATTGCTTTCGCTTTTGTCATCTACTCTGTGCTGCATTCAAATCTATCACACCTTATGCAAAAGCAAAGTGGTTGCCATGGTAACATTATAGCCACAAACTTAATAAGAAGGAGCAAATAGAAAAAAATCAGCTTTTTTTTCCCCCTTACCATGATCAAGGGAAAAGGTTATTCATTAAAAACAAAATACAATTTGGAAAACATTAAGTTCTCAGCTCTGCCTTCACTTGCATGCTATGCAAATCTTTTCTCTCTCATCTTGCTGAAACAAAGCAAACTCTCCTCATACCCATGCTAAGAAAATATCCTGGGATTTTGTTGTGAAGAAGGGGCTATAAAGAATGGGGCTCAGGAAAAAATATGCCAAAAGAAATGAGGTCAAGAGTTTAGTCGGATTCCACAAAAGGATTAGACACTGAAGGCTGGAATTTTCAAAAAAGCTTAATGGAATCAGGTGACCATCTCTGATTGCATTTAACTCCCCTGGACTGCTCTGAAAATTGCAACCCAAAAGATTAATGAAAACATCTACATTTGCATTATGTGGATTTCTTTAAAAAAATAAGAACTTCATGTTTCAGGGTACAAACCAACTCTTACCTGATGAGGATAGGATGGATTTTCCCCTATCTGTATATCTTAGGTACTTAGATGACCTTCATTCCCATAATAAGTGGCACTTCAGAGCTTTTCAAAGGCACAAACAACAGCTATGTGCTTAACTTCCATTGACTTTGAATGGGAGTTAGGCAGTTAACTAGTATTTGTTCCTTTGAAAATCTCTCCCTTAGTCCCATTGAAAGTCATTGGCATTTGGGTTTTTAAGTCACTTAGGTATCCCTTTTGGCAAACCCAATAGATTTGAATGAGCATTGACACAGAACTATCTTCATATGGCTAGAGTTGGTCCGGCAGATCAAGATTGAGGCATGTTGGCAGGGTAGTGAGGGGAAGCCTACATTGTTAATGCCCGTTTTTAGCTGTTGTGTAGCTAAATGGAGGAGGCCATTAGTCTGCTATTAATCTGGCTTCTTTCATCAACAAAAAGTTCACCAAAAAAATCCACCCACAAGGGGGAAACAAAAAGAGCAGCTTTGGCTTCAGTCCCAAATACTGAATGGTTGGGGAGGAACCCAGACAACAATGAAAATGGGTTTTGGAAAACATGACATATGTATGGAGTTGATCATGCACCAATGAAATCAATAGGAGTTTTGTCAATAGTATGTTCACAAATTCTAAAATATGGCCATTAGTTTTATTTTAAGTTATTTGCCGCTATGAGTGACACCCATTTACTGTATATTAGCAAGCTCACCCTATCAAGAAAGAGCATTACTGGTAATTGTTGCTATTTACACAAATATCTTTCTACTGGTTTGAATTTTCCAAATGCATCAACTTGTTTAAGGATTTTAGCTTTCATGACACAGACAGTGCTTGTTTAACTAAAATTGGCAACACATATACTGTACTGTCAGCTTCAATAAGTACTGGTTGCATAATTGCAAAGCACAGAACATAGTATTAAAACCAAGCAGCTTCTTAATCATCATCTAATCATTGTATAATCCTGCCTAACACATTTCAGTGGAATTTCCCCAAGCAGTATTATTCATTTTATTAACAACATGTCTTATGTTTGACATGTTGTTAATAAAACAACAACTCTCACATAGCTAATTCCATCGATGAGGATGAAATGATGATTATACATCTGATTTAGACTGTAAAACTCTACAGAAATTTTATATTCAACTGGTCAGGTCGGGAACTGGCTGCCTTTGAAATAGAACAAATATACTTTAGCCAATAGACTAGAGATATTTCATTTGGCACCTGTAGGTGCTCAGCCATCAATAGGAAAATTCCCTGTTGTAGGTCAAATACAACTGGAATATATTGGGCCATATTTTCAAAGATTCCTGGACCAGTCATTTAATTTTACACCTACAATTTTGCGTGTACTCTATTTACATATTATTATTTGCACATACAAAATTAGAGGGCCTGCATTATGAATGTTTGTCCCATTAAGAACAACAAGAAAAAATAATTAAAGACAAAGATATAGGATTAAAAGTTCAAATAAAGTAAGGCCCTAGGTCATACTGAGATCTATCTGTATTCAAAATAGAGTTCAATAAGAGCAGTCATGGAGTAAGGGACTGATGCTTGTAATGCTAGTAAGAATGGCAGAAACTGGCCCACAGTAAATTAAGACAGATTTACATGAAAATTTGAATACACATGAAATTAACCAGAGACTACTTTATTTATTAAATATATTAATTAATATAGGGCTCAGGTGTGAGCCTGGCTGCAAGCCTGTGCAAGGGAGAAAGAGGTGTGGGTGTAAGGATAACCTTTACTCCCCTGCACGGGTTACCTGAATCACCATACTCATACCCTGTGCAGGAGGGAAATAGTTTGTGATGCGTTGTTACTTCCCCCCTGTGACACTACCCGCTTACAATCTGGACTGTTGAACAGCTGCGTCCCATCAATTCTCCAACCTGGAGTGCCTTTTGCACTGCTTTGCTGTGAGACCAACCATTCCTGGTCTGCTCACCCCAGCCTCCAGCATGTGAATTACTCCCAACTATACAGTATACATGCTATGCCAGCCACTCTTCAGTTACACTACGGATATGGAGCAACACCAGAAAATTCCCACTCCCAGACTTTCCCCCAGAAATGTGTGTCTTGTACTGCCCAGCCCTCCCCTGAACAACACAAGCTCATATAAAATCCATCATTTGATTAATAGAAAATGACATGCACCAATCTTGTTATCTCAGAGTTTCCCAAACACTTCAAGCACACTGGTTTAGATAAAGCAATAAAACAAGTTTATTAACTACAGAAAGTTAGATTTTAAGTGATTACAAGTAATGAGGCTTAAAAGCCAGAATTGGTTACAAAGAAATAAAAGGTAAAAGACAACTAACACTTAACTTAACAAGCTAAGTGAATACAAAGCAAAAGTCTCTCTCACCACATTTCACCAGTCTTACTGTCTGAAGTCCTTTCAGTCAGGTTCTCTCCCCCAGTCCAGTTAGTAGTACCCCAGTTCCAGGTGGCACCCCGTCACAACGATCCATTTGATTTCATTGACACCTAGCTAAGGCATCAGTTTGTCTTTTGTCTCTGAGGAACTGGTTTGTGGCTGCTTCCCCAGAATTGGAATATGTCTTAGTAACATCATACAGTAGAATCTTAAAACTTTACATGTAATGTTACCACATATATATTTGTCAGGACAATACAGGACAACAGATCATGAGTTTTCAAATGATACCTTACATTTTGTACAAACTATGCCTTCTATCATAGTCTTGAGACAAAGGGGTGAACATAGAGTACAAACTGTCACACCCTCCCATATAGGGGAGTAGGCATTAGGGGCTAGAGGCCTTGGGCTCAGCATTGCAATGTCTAATGTAGAGATGTCCTGCTGCCTAGTGGCATGCACAGCCCTGAGTTAGGCACCCAGGATCCCTGTACAAATGCAGGGGAGAGTTAAGTCATCTACAAAAAAAAAAAAAAAATCATACCTATTTATATATAATGAGAGATTTACAAAGAAGATCATAAGAACATAAGAACATAAGAACGGCCGTACCGGGTCAGACCAAAGGTCCATCTAGCCCAGTATCCTGTCTACCGACAGTGGCCAATGCCAGGTGCCCCAGAGGGAGTGGACCAACAGGCAATGATCAAGTGATCTCTCTTCTGCCATCCATCTCCATCCTCTGACAAACAGAGGCTAGGGACACCATTCCTTACCCATCCTGGTTAATAGCCATTAATGGACTTAACCACCATGAATTTATCCAGTTCTCTTTTAAACGCTGTTATAGTCCTAGCCTTCACAACCTCCTCAGGTAAGGAGTTCCACAAGTTGACTGTGCGCTGCGTGAAGAAGAACTTCCTTGTATTTGTTTTAAACCTGCTGCCTATTAATTTCATTTGGTGAACCCTAGTTCTTGTATTATGGGAATAAGTAAATAACTTTTCCTTATCCACTTTCTCCACATCACACATGATTTTATATACCTCTATCATATCCCCCCTTAATCTCCTCTTTTCCAAGCTGAAGAGTCCTAGCCTCTTTAATCTCTCCTCATATGGGACCCATTCCAAACCCCGAATCATTTTAGTTGCCCTTCTCTGAACCTTTTCTAATGCTAGTATATCTTATTGAGATGAGGAGACCACATCTGTACGCAGTATTCAAGATGCGGGCATACCATGGATTTATATAAGGGCAATAAGATATTCTCCGTCTTATTCTCTATCCCTTTTTTAATGATTCCTAACATCCTGTCTGCTTTTTTCACTGCCTCTGCGCACTGCGTGGACATCTTCAGAGAACTATCCATGATGACTCCAAGATCTTTTTCCTGACTTGTTGTAGCTAAATTAGCCCCCATCATATTGTATGTATAGTTGGGGTTATTTTTTCCAATGTGAATTACTTTACATTTATCCACATTAAATTTCATTTGCCATTTTGTTGCCCAATCACTTAGTTTTGTGAGATCTTTTTGAAGTTCATCACAGTCTGCTTTGGTCTTAACTATCTTGAGCAGTTTAGTATCATCTGCAAACTTTGCCACCTCACTGTTTACCCCTTTCTTCAGATCATTTATAAATAAGTTGAATAGGATTGGTCCAAGGACTGACCCTTGGGAAACACCACTAGTTACCCCTCTCCATTCTGAGAATTTACCATTAATTCCTACCCTTTGTTCCCGGTCTTTTAACCAGTTCTCAATCCATGAAAGGACCTTCCCTTTTATCCCATGACAACTTACTTTACTTAGGGTACGTCTATACTTACCTCCAGGTTCGGCGGTAAGCAATCGATCTTCTGGGATCGATTTATCGCGTTTTGTCTAGACCCGATAAATCGATCCCGGAAGTGCTCGCAGTCGACACCGGTACTCCTGCTCTGCGAGAGGAGTACACGGAGTCGACGGGGGAGCCTGCCTGCCACGTGTGGACCCGCGGTAAGTACCTTGTAATTCGAACTAAGATACTTCGACTTCAGCTACGTTATTCACGTAGCTGAAGTTGCGTATCTTAGTTCGAACTGGGGGGTTAGTGTGGACCAGCCCTTAAGAGCCTTTGATGAGGGACCTTGTCAAAGGCTTTCTGGAAATCTAAGTACACTATGTCCACTGGATCCCCCTTGTCCACATGTTTGTTGACCCCTTCAAAGAACTCTAATAGATTAATAACACACGATTTCCCTTTACAGAAACCATGTTGACTATTGCTCAACAGTTTATGTTTTTCTATGTGTCTGACAATTTTATTCTTAACTATTGTTTCGACTAATTTGCCCGGTACCGACGTTAGACTTATCGGTCTGTAATTGCCGGGATCAACTCTAGAGCCCTTTTTAAATATTGGCGTTACATTAGCTAACTTCCAGTCATTGGGTACAGAAGCCGATTTAAAGGACAGGTTACAAACCTTAGTTAATAGTTCCGCAACTTCACATTTGAGTTCTTTCAGAACTCTTGGGTGAATGCCATCTGGTCCCGGTGACCTGTTAATGTTAAGTTTATCAATTAATTCCAAAACCTCCTCTAGTGACACTTCAATCTGTGACAGTTCCTCAGATTTGTCACCTACAAAAGCCGGCTCAGGTTTGGGAATCTCCCTAACATCCTCAGCCATGAAGACTGAAGCAAAGAATCCATTTAGTTTCTCCGCAATTACTTTATCGTCTTTAAGCGCTCCTTTTGTATCTCGATCATCAAGGGGCCCCACTGGTTGTTTAGCAGGCTTCCTGCTTCTGATATACTTAAAAAACATTTTGTTATTACCTTTGGAGTTCTTGGCTAGCTGTTCTTCAAACTCCTCTTTGGCTTTTCTTATTACATGCTTGCACTTAATTTGGCAGCGTTTATGCTCCTTTCTATTTGCCTCACTAGGATTTGACTTCCACTTTTTAAAGGAAGTCTTTTTATCTCTCACTGCTTCTTTTACATGATTGTTAAGCCACGGTGGCTCTTTTTTAGTTCTTTTACTGTGTTTCTTAATTTGGGGTATACATTGAACTTGGGCCTCTATTATGGTGTCTTTAAAAAGCGCCCATGCAGCTTGCAGGGATTTCACTTTAGTCACTGTACTTTTTAACTTCTGTTTAACTAACCCCCTCATTTTTGAATAGTTCCCCCTTTTGAAATTAAATGCCACAGTGTTGGGCTGTTGAGATGTTCTTCCCACCACAGGGATGTTGAATGCTAATGTATTATGGTCACTATTTCCAAGCGGTCCTGCTATAGTTACCTCTTGGACCAGCTCCTGCGCTCCACTCAGGACTAAATCTAGAGTTGCCTCTCCCCTTGTGGGTTCCCGTACCAGCTGCTCCATAAAGCAGTCATTTAAAGTATCGAGAAATTTTATGTCTGCATTTCATCCTGAAGTGAAATGTTCCCAGTCAATATGGGGATAATTGAAATCCCCCACTATTATTGGGTTCTTAATTTTGATAGCCTCTCTAATTTCCCTTAGCATTTCATCATCACTATCACTGTCCTGGTCAGGTGGTCTATAATAGATCCCTAATGTTATATTCTTATTAGAGCATGACATTTCTATCCATAGAGATTCGATGGACATGTGGATTCACTTAAGATTTTTACTTCATTTGATTCTACATTTTCTTTCACATATAGTGCCACTCCCCCCCCGCACGACCTGTTCTGTCCTTCCGATATATTTAGTACCCCGGAATGATTGTGTCCCATTGATTGCTCTCAGTCCACCAGGTTTCTGTGATGCCTATTATATCAATATCCTCCTTTCTCACGAGGCACTCTAGTTCACCCATCTTATTATTTAGACTAGTTTCATTATCCCCATTTTAGAGATGGTGAAACAGAGGCATAGGGAGGTGAAGTGAATTGCCCCAAGATAACCCAGCAGGCCAGTGATTGAGCCAGAAATAGAACCTAGATCATAAAGTCTAAGGATGACTGTGAGGAACTTCAAGAACTTCTCATAGTAGAAGAACAATGGGCCATTCAATTACATTGTCAAGTAGGCAATTTAAAACTGATAAATAGAAATATAGTAGTGCACAAGGCATTGTTTGCCTGTGAAACATATTGTCACAGAAATCATTGAGGCCAAGATGTTCAGCAGGAGTAAAAAAGGATTGGACACATGGATACTGAGAACATCCAATTACATTAGATAAGATTGAAAAAGAAAAGGAAAAATGTGAAAAGGATATAATCAGTCATGCTCCAGGATATAAGGCAAGGGCTCAGAAGAAACTACCTTTTTGGGTAGATTTTTCCATAATTGCTCACTTCAGGGTTTCTTGCAACTCCCTCTAAAGTATCAGGAAATAATCACTATTGAAGTTGGGATACCAAATTAAATAGATCACTGGTCAGATCCAATGTGGTAATTCCTATGGTCCCTGAGCCATCCAGTCCCTCTTCCCTTTCCTCTTGCTCTGATTTACTCTCACTGCTGGTTTGGATTTTCTGAACATATCAGATTGCTTAAAGATTTTAGCTCTTCTGACATAGGCAATTGGGGAATGTTTAAGTGAAACTGGCAACACATATACTGTACTGTCAACTTTGATAAGTATTGGCTTATATAACTGTACAGCACAGACACATTAAAAACCAAGCAACTTCTTAATCACCATTTAATCATTTTATAATCCTGTCTAGAGCTTTCATCCCAATATTAATGGAGAAGTGGTGACTAACTCTTGCCTCTCTGCTAGACAGTTGTAAGTGTAGAAGCAGTAGAAGAAAAAGACTTAATCTGGTGAATGATAAAGGGGTTTAAAGGGCCTAGAGTATGAAAGGAGTGTTGAAGAAAAAATACAGCCACATTTCCTTATTATTGACAAATTTAATTTAGACACCATAATGCAAACTCTTCATTTATATGTATGTGCAATTAGATCAGTTTAGTGAACCAGATTTTTAAATCAGTATCCGGTCACAGACAATAAACCCCTTTGGGTGTAAAATCAAAGCCTTTATAGATGTAGCAGGAATCTCTATGATGCATCTTGTAGATCCATTTCAATAATGAAATACACATTGTTCCAAAATTGCACACTAAATAAAATTTCAGAGATGCAAAATTGCCTGAATCAAAATATCAGCTAAATTCAAGCAACATTTCCTGAACATTTGTAATCACTTTTCCACAACTCTGTTGAAAATTATTTTGCCGTCATCCTCCAGTTAAAGGGAATATAAACATATTTTTAAAAAGCAAAATACAAAAATATTATGGTAGTCTATAATAGCAGTCCAAAACACTGTAGTAACATAATCCTACTTGCAGTCTTCTCTGAAGCAAAGACTGGTATTTAAAGGGTGCTTGGTACTAATGGGAAAAGGCTAAATTAATAGTACTTTGGAAATGTTCTCCTAGCAAATTCTAAGAACATAAGACTTGCTATACTTGATCAGAGTCTACCAATCAACAAGTCTATTTCCTACTATGTCCACTGCCAGGTAATTCATAGGAAGAAGCAAGAAGTCTTGTAATGGAATAATCTATCCATGTGGTGTTTCTTCCTTATCTTATTGTTTGACTTATGACTTGAAGCAGGATGGTTAATATCTCTTTATGACAGGATATACAAAGCACACACCAGCAAGAAAGGGGTTAAGCAGCTGCTCTGGGCCCAGGAGGCCCCACCCAAGCATACCTGTAAAGTATGCATGGCTTGGAGGAGCTCAAAAGGAGAACAGGCCAGCTCAATAGGAGAGCAGATAGTGGAGGTGAACAGACCTATACTCTGAGCTCCTGGGCAGGAGCACATTGTAGGAAGTCCAGCTACCAGAGACCTCTGGCTGTAGTGACTTCACTAGGCCCACAGAGAAGGGACTTGTAACACTCAGAAGGTTTAAGACTTTACCTTTTTGATTTAAGCTGCTTACTATCTTAATTTATCTATAGAGAAAGGGGGTGGTATTGGTAGAAAGCAATCCAGGGAAGCATCAGTATAGCACTTTTGGATGCAGGATTTAGTTGTTTCACACAGGGTCTGAGATCGGAACCTGATTGAATGGGCAGGCCTGGGATCCCCTGTCTCTTCTATACAGTGCAGAAGGCACAAAGTATACCCTTGATATGGAGGCATCTGGACAAGAGAAGGCCCTGAAAACAGATGGGTCAAATCCCTTGGATATCAACCCAGGACAGGCCTGGTGCCCCTTATCTCACCAATAAGGCTACCCTGTGCCAGATTCTTTTATAACCCAAAAGGGTTACACAAAAATGAATGACGTAGCCAGAGAGCTGAATCCTGAGAGGGCCAGAGGAGCTGTCAACAGGGGGCTCCAAAAAAGAAGAGGAGAGCCTGGTATGTCCATACCAAGCCATAAGGGGGTGCCTGCACTAAGTGAACCCCTTCATACCCTTATACATTTTTTTATCATGTCTAAAGTAACCTTGGATGTTTTTGTTATCAATACAATTGATTAGTCCTTCTTGAAATCCTGCTAAGCACTGGTCTCATTTATATCTTTTGGCAGTGAGCTACACAGCTTAATTACACATATATAAATTTCCTTTTATGAGTTTTGAATTTGTTGACTTTACATTTCCCTTGTTCTTGTATTTTGAGAGAAAATCATAGAATATCAGGGTTGAAGGAGACCTCAGGAGGTCATCTAGTCCAACCCCCTGCTCAAAGCAGGACCAATCCCGAACTAAACCATCCCAGCCAGGGCTTCGTCAAGCCTGACCTTAAAAACCTCTAAGGAAGGAGATTCCACCATCTCCCTAGGTAACCCATTCCAGTGCTTCACCACCCTCCTAGTGAAAAAGCTTTTCCAGATATCCAACCTGAACCTCCCCCACTGCAACTTAAGGCCATTACTCCTTGTTCTGCCATCTGGTACCACTGAGAACAGTCTAGATCCATTCTCTTTGGAACACCCTTTCAGCTATCAAATCCCCCCGCATTCTTCTCGTCTGCAGACTAAACATTCCCAGTTCCCTCAGCCTCTCCTCATAAGTCATGTGCTCCAGCCCTCTAATCATTTTTGTTGCCCTCCGCTGGACTCTTTCCAATTTTTCCACATCCTTCTTGTAGTGTGGGGCCCAAAACTGGACACAGTACTCCAGATGAGGCCTCACCAATATCAAATAGAGGGGAATGATCATGTCCTTCAATCTGCTGGCAATGCCCCTACTTATACAGCCCAAAATGCTGTTAGCCTTCTTGGCAACAAGGGCACGCTGTCGACTCATATCCAGCTTCTCGTCCACTGTAACCCCTAGGTCCTTTTCTGCAGAACTGCTGCCTAGCCATTCGGTCCCTAGTCTGTAGCAGTGCATGGGATTCTTCCGTCCTAAGTGCAGGACTCTGCACTTGTTCTTGTTGAACCTCATCAGATGTCTTTTGGCCCAATCCTCTAATTTGTCTAGGTCCCTCTGTATCCTATCCCTACCCTCCAGCATATCTACCACTCCTCCCAGTTTAGTGTCATCTGCAAACTTGCTGAGGGTGCAGTCCATGCCATCCTCTAGATCATTAATGAAGATATTGAACAAAACAAGATATTGGAAAAAAATAAATAAGAGCTCCTAATTAGGTCCATCTCTAGTCACCCCACTCTGCCCAGGTTCCATCATTTGCTCTGAGGCACATTGCTAATTTCTCACAGCACTTGGAACATTGACTATTAGAAGCTGGCTTACAGTTTTGTCTCAGAAGCTAATCAATGTTAAACTATCTGTACTTGGATGGAAGACCCCTGTGTTGGGGGTTGGTAATGACACCCCAGGTTTGTTAATTTACCTTCATGTAAAATAATTTTAAGTAATATTGGAAGCTACTGAAATGTTGATTTCTGAAAAGATGACGCCGTCTGAAAATCTTAAACTTATTGTACCACTCCTAACTAGAGAGACTAGATAGTAAGTGTGAAAAATTGGGACAGGGAGTGGGGGTTAATAGGTGCCTATATAAGAAAAAGCCCCAAATATCAGGACTGTCCCTATAAAATCGGGACATCTGGTCACCCTACTCCTAACTGACCTGTGCTTTGAAGGTGAAGTTGCCTAAACTGACAACGCTGGTTACTGTCAATTCTGTTCATTCTATTCCGACTCCAAATTGCCTGTGTTGTTGCACTCCTCAGCTTTCTATTGTTTATACTAAATTCCATCCTCAAATGCACACATACAATTCCTATTGACTTGATTTCCATGCAAGAATGCAAGTCAGGGTTTGGCCTCTTAACTCTGCTTTTTGTTAATTCTTTCCCCAGATTGGGCAATTGCATAGATACAATATGACAACTAGAGCATGTACATGGAAATTGATAAGAAAAGAGCTTTCCACAAAGGTTCTTAGAGGACTAAATTCACAGGTAAGTCTGCATGAATGTTACTGGCTTTTTTAATATGTATGCTATACTGAGTTAGATTCACCTAGATTCAATTAGACTTAGACCAAACTTCTTAGACTCATGCCTATTTATCCAAATGTACCTTACCTTTCTTATACATAACCTCTGAATGTAGGCCATTGAGTCTGAATGTACGAGGATCTACAGTAGTTGAAGAGGGTGTAATTTGCATACCACATATGTGAGAAGTGCAATAATATAAGCAACTTACCGGAGTATATAAAATGTGTAAGTTAAAGTAGCTGGCACCTGCTTTAATTAAAGATTTCCTCTGGCTTCTTGGGTCCAGAGGGTCTCACTTTCTGCCTGCATGCCAGCAGTGATGGAAGTAGTTCCTGCATGTAGGTCCTGATCCAAATTGATATCCATGAGAGTCTCTCGATTGACTTCAGCGGTCTTTGGACCAGCTCAGTTTGTATAGCGGTTCCAGTTCCTTTGGGATTAAAGAGGACATGTACAAATATCCTGATATAATATAAATATAAATGATAAAATATAAAGACTGATTTTCATGGGCATTCACTTTCAGAAATGCTTGAACCTGTAGCTTTGAAAGTTAAGCTGTAGAAGTCTAGTTCCAGATACTGATGATAAAAGCTATGAGTTATAGTATGCTCCTAAAGTTCTGTCAGTGATTATGCCTTGAAATAAGTGACAGTGAGACAAATTCTTCAGTCTTTAAGAAACTCATTGAGAAATTTGCTTGATTAAAGAATGCAGAATTTAGCCGATTGCATAAATTTGATCATTTATTATAATCATAGAAAGAAATGTGTCTACAAAGAGAAAAAGGGTTATATATTGGACCTGAAGCAGGTGGTATTGGCCTCTGTTAGTGATAGTATACTGGACTAGATGTACCACTGGTCTGATCCTGTATAGCAATTCCTACGTTTCTATATTACAGCGGGACTGACAACTGTATTTTGTCCATTATTTTCATTTTCAGATTGTGCCACCACTGATTTTTCCAAAAGGTAACAGGAAGTCACTGGAATGAACAAAAATTACTGCCTGGTTGTATTCACATATTTTCCCAGTTGTAATCTGATAAGAATTTTGGTCCTTGGAGAATCTTTTGGTCTGCATAGATATAAAAGGTTAATTATTATGATGGAAGATTTTAATTTAAATGGATTGATTGAAAAACGGAATCTGGATGTTCAGTGACAGCTTCCTGGCCTTGATAATAGAAACCGTATAAATTAATCAAAAAACTGGGTACAAATGTGTATTATACTGCCTTTCATCTACATAACCTATGTGAATAGTTACTTTAGGAACCATAGTTACTCATTTTTTTCATGTCAGAGGTCATCAATTTATGTTATAGCTTTAGTTTTTGGACTTTCTATCTTATGGATTTACACAGCTAAATCTTATTTTTAAAGTGTTCGAGTGCTGTTCACTTATGGAGAACTTGATCAAGGCAAATCGACAGAGAACTAATTTAATCATAAATGCTGACTATCTCTTCCTTTCACTTTCAGTGGAGAATCCTGAGGGTAACGAACAGTCATGCACCATTTGTTACTCCAAAGTTGAAAGGGATAATGTTAAACCGATGACACAAAGGAGATAAAAGGGATAGATTTTCAAATATATTAAAAGTAGTACACATCATTTGGATTTGGAAAATAATATTAAGAAGCTCGACACCATCTTATCCCGCTCACCCCTGCGCAGAAGGAAAAAACCCTCAACCAACTAAACAAACAAAATATCTTAATGTTGGAGTCTAGAAGGTTATGAAAGTATATATCATTTAACCTGTTTATTTAGTCAGTATTAAAGATGTCTCCTGACTAAAATGGCAGAGATATTGGAAGCTTTCTTGTCCATTTTCTAAATGTTTGCTGAGATATAGAATGAGTGAGCTCTTTTTCTTCACAGGATTGACCTCTCCTGTAGCCCATTACACTATCAAATTTGCATGAGGCTTGAGAAGAATAAATGAGAATATGGACTGTAATTCATTTTTTCATCTAACTTCCAAATGAGGGTCTACTTTGTAGGTCAGTTATGATGGTAGCATGAATAATTGTATTCTAACATTTCAAAAATGGTTTGCATCTGTGATGGGGTGTTCACCCCACACCAGCCTCGAAGGAGTCAATGAGGCTGAAAAGGGGCCAATTAACCAGCTAGACCATAGCTGGTAGCACTTAGGTGGCCTAAGTAATCCCCTGAATGAAGATTGTGCCCGGCTGAGAAGGAACATGCAGGCCTAGGATAAAGCCAGGAAGCTGGCAACAGAAAGGGCTGGAGGGGAAGTAGTGTGAAATCACCCAAACACACCTCCCAGGGAGTATGTCTACACAACAAAGAAACCGGTGGCTGGCCTGTGCCAGCCAACTTGGGTTCATGGAGCTGTTTCATTGCAGTGTAGACTTCCGGGCTTGGGCTGGAGCCAAGGGTCTAGGCACTTGCAGGGTGGGAGGGTCCCAGAGCTTGAGCTCCAACCTGAGCCTGGAAGTCTACACAGTGATGAAACAGTCCCACAGCCTGAGCACCGCGAGCCCAAGTCAGTTGGCACAGACCAGCCACAGTTTTTTCTTTGCTGTGTAGACATACCCTTTGAGCTACAGAGTTCAGTAGTCTGCAGTTACTCCCTGGGAGGATGGAGTCTGTATCAGTACACCCAGAGTGTGGGGAGCCAAAACCTGTAGGAAGAAGTCCAGGAAAAGAGCAACAGGGTCTGAGAGAAAGCAGACTACATTTGCCAGGTATAAGGTCCCTGGATTGGAACCCGGAATAGGGGGCGGGCCTGGGTTTCCCTACCAGCCACCGAGGAAGTGGCACCATCAGAGCAGTGCTTGAGAAGTCTTTGATACCCTGGAAGGGAAAAACTATAGTTATCTGGCCAGAAGGCCAAGACACAAAGACAGAGTACACTCAGTTGCAGGAAGTGTGAGAGAGATGGCTGGTGAGCAGTAGAAGAGCGTATCAGACCTGAGTGGAGCTAATCCCCTGATGTGGCCAAAAAGAGGCACCCTCAGTGTAAGTAGTGTCCCATGACTGCAACTCAGAAGTTCAAGGGATAGTGGAGACCATCTAGATTGATGGGAAGAGGTTATGTATACCAAAATAGGGATTTATTGGCCCAAAGGAGTGGAAATAATCAAAGAGAGGCACCTGCAAGAGGTGGCCAGCCTGGAGAAATTTGACAATTGATCACAAACCTCAGCCACTTTCAATCCCAAATTCCTCTCTCCACTTCTGGATAATGGAGATTTCAGAGCCTAAGGATTTCCCTGTAGAGAATGGGACTGCTCTATCTCTGCCTTTTGCTCTGAAAATAGGTGCCCTGCAGCAGAACAGTCTCCTTGGCAGACCATTTAACCATGGGTCTGGATTGTCTTATTGTGCTTTTGGAATGGAATGCCAGAGCAGGGCACCTCTGACTTGACCATTTCTCCATGTAGCTGGTATTCTTCACCATCTTGTGCTCTAGGAAAGAATATGACTATGTATATTATGTTTATTTTAATCTCTTCTGGCTCTAATAACAATGAAAAGTGCCAATTTTCAAGTGCATGGAACCAGAGCCATAACTTTAGTCTCCTGAGTAAGCAACCATATTTGTGGTTGTGAGGAGATGGGGGGCAGGTGGGGTCATGCTTCCCCCCCCCCCCACCAGATTTCTGCCTCCCATTTAGCACAGAGGTTTTTCAAAATGTGGAGCACGCCTCCCTATGGGGAGGCTCCCCAGAATTTGAAAACCATTGCCTCCTGCCAGGAGCCTGCAGATTGGAAACTGGTGCGAGCTGCCTGGCCCGCTCAGGCCTCTGATTCTCCATGCTGTGGGAGCCGGAGTGCTGGTTGGCTGCCTGGCAGGTCTCCCTGCCCTACTCCCCAAGCTGGCTGCCTCTGCACAGCCAGGTGCTCCCCAGGCCAATACTGCTGGGGGGGGGGGGGAACTGACACAGCTGGGCCTGACTCTGCACTACCCCATTTTTTATCGCTGCCAATTCTGTGCCCTGGGTGACTGCCCTCTTGTCCCTCTTGCCTAGTTACGGCCCTGTGTGGAATAGGAGAATAGTATTGGTCACTCGGCTTTAATTCATGTACACAAAGAATGTGATGCACATATAAAATGTTATTGTGTAGTTTAGAGTAGAGACTCAATGCTCAATAATGAAGGATGAACCAGTTTGGAAGAATAACCTATCCAAACCATTGCCCAAATTTGTCTTAATTTTTTTTTGGTTCAAAACAAGTCTTCAACTGTTTTCTATTTATTTTTGTTTGTTTCCTGTGGCACTTCTTTTCCAGATCTTAACTTGCAACTGACTGTAGAAGTACCAGAATGTAATAAAAAAAAAAACAATTCTTTCCCTAGTATTTCTGAGCTGGCTGGATCTATGAAGAATGGGAAAACTTATTAGAAAGCCTGTTCTCAGAAGATACTCTGGAGAAAAAGTAGCCATTAAGCTTTCAGATGTGCATCTGAAGCAAAAATAGGTCAGCATTCATTAAAAATGAAGAAAGATTGAGAACTTAACCCTGCAAAGGAACCTGCATAGACTGATCCTCATGCCTATGTGATTTCCTATTGAAATCAATTGGACTTTGTGAGGACACAAAGGCCACTCTTTACAAGATCCAGGCCAAAGGAAGAAAGGGATTGAGGTGAATACAATTCAGTATGCATAGAAAAATTAGATGCTACAATCCTATTCAAGAGTCTGGAAGACTCAAACATGTAACTGTTGATGCTTCTACTTGGATGCCTAATTTTTCTCAGTGACTTTTTGTTCCATATAATGTTTTCAGGAAAAAGCCTTCTAATTTATCTTAACTGCTTAAGAGGTTAGTTTTCCTTCTCATAACATAACCCCAAACTGAAACTGAGAAATGACCACGCCCTAAGGGAAAGTGAGAGAGTAAGGAGGGTAAATGGAAGAAAGTGTGATACAGACGTCCAAACTCAGCAGTAGGAGGAACAAATTTGAATATATTCAGAAAGGAAAATTAGGCAAAAATCTTAGTGGAAGGAACAATAGAAATGGAAGAGGCAACAATGTAGATGGTTTAACTAGGCAAAGGCATTGCCTAACAGAGAGCTCACTGGACCGGGCTTCGAGAGACCTGGAATGCAATCCTAGCTCTATTGAAAACAAGAGAGTCAGGATTTTGCTCCTGGGTCTTATTCTTGGCCCTGCACTGACCAACAACATGGCCTTGGACAAGTCCCGTCACCTCTCTGCTTCTGGTTCCCCTTCCACTATTCTCTTGATTAAGAATGTAAGCTCTTTGGTGCAGGCACTGTCTTACCATATGTATGCCCAACACAATGGGGCTCAGATCTTGGTGGGGGGGTGGACAGGGGGCTCGTCTCTACTGTAATAATACTAATACTAAATCTACTTCACTCCTCAAATCTAACTGTTACTGACAGACAAATATAGTTAGTAATTTATCCTTGGTATTATTTATTAAATCTAGGTTACATGTAGATGCAGTAAATGTAATGGGAAAGGGTAATGATAAATCAGAAGATTATGAGAAGCAATGTAGCTTGAGTTTGATCATTTTCAAAGATGTTTTCTAAAAAAGTTTTTTTTTTTTTTTCAAAGTTTTACTAACTGGTTGAAGGCAAAGCTGTGTATTCCCAATAGATTATAAAATATGCTAATTGTCTAGTGGCAGATGTATAAATGATGTTAATTAGGATCAGGTAAAGAGGTCTATCTGGAACAAGTGATTGAGCATGTGACTGAGACTGGTTACGTATAGCAAAGCTGTAGTCAAAGTAATCAGCAGAAACTTGGGAGTGGTTCAGTATATTTAATTGAAAGTCCTTTGAATTTGGAAACAAGGGAGACAATGGCAAATTGGAGTCCACACTGCAGTATAGGAGCTTGTTTTATACTATTTTTTAGGGATATACCATGATAATATAAAATGTTGCTATGGGAAAATTGAGTGCTGAAATTGGAATGAGAACAACATGACAGGGTGGCAGGAGGGGTTTGTGTCCAAGGCTGTGTGCACCTCAAAGGTAATCCTGATTAAATACATCAATCAAATGACTCTTCACCCCCATGAAACAAAAGAGAAAAAGAAGTAGCTGCAAGTTTGTCCTGGAACAGCCACTGGCACTAATAGTTACTTCTGAACAAAATAAAACCACTTACTTCTGAACAAAATAAAACCACTGTCATATTCTTAGCCTTGAGAATCCTTACAGCCTTTGCTTTCACTCTGGGAAAAGGCATCTTTAGGTCAAATTCAGACTTACTGTAAGCAGGTGCAACTTGACTGAAGTCAGTTAATTTAGCCCTTTCTCTGTTGGGAAGCACAGTGCCATAGACACGCCTGAGGAACACAGATTCCCACTCAACCAGCAACCGATACCTTAGTTCTTCTCTTTATTTTTATTAGGCTGTGGGCTTGTTTTAGAAGGAAATCAGAACCTCGGTGCTGAAACTTGCAGTCTGCTCTGTCAAACTAAACCCAAATGTGTGCAAATGAAATCTACCTCATTGTGTTACCACACTCATATGTAACTGGATTAAAATACCTTGATGAAGAATACAAGTATTGTGGTTTGTTCTGAGTTGCGGTTGACGTTACTAAGAGAGCTGCCACTAAGGGCAATAAGCTGCATATATCCACTTAGCTCTACTTAGAAACCTCTGAAACTGAGCCAATTGGAAGGGAAGGACTAAAAGGGAATGCTTCATGAGACTCCCTGGGGGGGGGGGGGGGGGGGGGGGGCTAGTGAAGTGTGAGTTTGGAACTTTCCAATTTGTGGGTAGCCTAGAGACATTGTTGAAATTGCTGTGCAACATGAATGTATAACTTCAAAATCTGAGTTTTTTGCAGTGTTGTTGTAGCTGTGTTCATCCCAGGATATAAGAGAAACAAGGTAAGTGATATCCTTTTATTTGACCTTTTATTTGGTGGAAGGGACAAGCTTTCAAGCTTCACAGAGCTCTTCCTCAAGTCCGGAGAAGGTAGCCAGAGTGTCTGAGCTAAATACATGTTAAATAAACAATGTGTACCAACTTGTAATTAGCTCAGACACTCTGGTTACCTTCTTCAGACCTGAAGAAGAGCTCTGAAGTTCAAAAGCTTGTCCCTCCAACAAACAAAAGTTGATCCAATAAAAATATATCACTTACCTTGTCTCTTTAAACTCTTACTTTGTTCAGAGACAAAACAAAACAAAGCCACTTGTTAAATCTTTTTTTGACCTACGTATGTCATTATTATATTGGCAGCCCTTGCTGATAATAGTAAGTATCCTACTAGCATGGGGCCTAGTGATATAATCCCTGCTAATATTACTAGTGTGGTGAAATTATTTGCAGATATTTTGGTACATTTCAACTGGGAAGCAGGTTATTTAGAGAAGAGGGGAAGAAAGCACAGGGACAATTTTTCAGCAAACTGTGGCTACATACATTTACTGACACTCTATCTGTCAACAGGGATCAAACCTAGGAATTTCAGTACCAAAATCACAAGTTCTGTCACTTGAACTACAGAAGAACTGGGACCGTAGCAACTTGGACCAGTCACTAGAGGATGATAATAATAGTAGTACTTATTATTACTGTGGTAGTGCCTATGAACTCCAGTCATGGACCAGGACCCCATTGTGCTAAGCACTTTACAAACAGAACAAAAAGATGTTCCCTGCCCCAACATCTTACAATCTCAATATAAAACCAGCACATTTGTATACAAATAGATGGGGGGAGTACAAGGAAACAATGATAGGTGAACACATGGACAAAATAGTCAGGTGTGCAACTGCTCATTTTGTACATACAATTGGCCATTTTTATGCACCAATTAGTTACTAGATTAGTCCTAGGTGAGCTAGTGGTTCTTGCTGGCCTTAAACTCTGATTCTGAGTTATATTTGGAAAAAAATCCCGTAAAATGTCACACAGGCAAATAAAAATAATAATTACAAAGGCATCACTGTCAAGTAAAACTTATTATTTTATACTGAATGCAACACCTTGTACAAACAGTTGATACCACTAAAGCGGCTTAAAGAGTGGCACAGGGATTGAAATCTTGATCGCAGTACATTGACTCTGCCACAGGGGGAGCTGCATGACAATTTCACTTTAGCAGCCTTAGTAATAACAATTTGTGTTTTTTATAAAATAGCCAGACAAGCCAGATAATAAGAGCTAAACTCATTTAGTTATTTAAAGGAAAGGGTTGAAAAAGCATAAAATGTCATCACAAAGGCCAATCAAATTAGCTTTAACTCGCAGCCACTGTGAGCAGATTCAAATCTATCGGTCATTCCACAGTCACAGAAAATGTCATCTAACACTTTGAAATAAGGAATATTTAATGGAAATTTCTATTCCTATACTGAATTAAACCTTGGAAGATATGGAGAAGAAGAAGAAGCATGTAATCGAGTCATTTAACAGGGGACCATAAATAAGGTGTAGTTAGATAAAAAAAATGTATTTTAATCAATCTCTACGTGCATATTTTTAGATTGTTTTCCTGAGTTATTTTTCACAGTAATACTTCTAGGGCAGTGCAATCAGTCCCACCTTATTTAAAATAATGATTAATGAACTATGAAATTCTGTACATCAAAAATATGAATGAAAGAATCTCTGCGTGCCGATGATCAAGAACTTGGAGGCAAAGACAAAGCAAAGTTGGTCGTGTCATAAGTAAACATGGTGTGTGGCTCACTTTCACAGGAAGACAAAAATAACATGCTGAATGTTAATATAAATGTGTTGTCTCTGAGCATGGAAAACAAAAGATATAAGCAGACTTCTTGAAGAATCAGAAACCAGTCAAAAATCCTTATGTTTTAGGTGTTTAGCAGTATGCAAAACAATATCCCTCTTAATAATTAAGGATAAGACCCTTGCCCTGATGGATTTGAAGCATAAGCCTCATCAAAATCTGTGCACTTTCAAGGGGCTTCAAGGCTACAAAGCTGTCTTCATATGCTGTGGGGGAAGTCCCTCATTCAGATGGGCACTTGCAAAATCCCTCCCCACTCCTCAAGAGTATCCATATCCAGTGATTAATGCCAGGCAGGCCCAGATCCAAAAAGGGACTTAGGCATTGTAATACATAACGTTTAGGCCCCTAAAAAATAATTGGAACCTCCAAAGTCTGAATTAGGCACCTATGTTCCCTACAGAATGCATAGGTGGCTGAGAATGGGATCCAGAAAAGCCACCACACTAAACAGGAAGCCACCTTAATTAGCCAATGGGAGATTCTGACAAAATGGCTGTGCCTTTAGCCCTGCCCTCTCATGGAGTTTGGGACCTAAATCCAGGGGTGCCTATCTCTGCTTGTGATGCACAGCTGGGGATGCCTGCTCTGCAGTTTGGTGCCTCAGCTGTATCTTGCAAGCACAAGTTAGATCTGTGCTCAACTCCACCCAAAACAGGAGGTAGGATTCAGCAGTCTCTTTTATAACCTTTAGCCCAGTGGTTAGAGCTCTTACTTAGGATATGGATAACTGCAGTTCAATTCTTCCGTTTGCCTGATGAGAAGAGATTTAAATAGGGGTCTCCCACCTCTCTGGTGAATGCCTTGACCACTGGAGTATAGAGTCCTTCTCCCTCTTTCTCTAGCCTAGTTAATATTTCATTTATTTAATTAAGCTTTAAGTAAACTTTTATTTTTAACAAAAATCATCTGAGGTAACCAGATAGCTGCTCCTCGGAGGTTATTGCTGCCATGAAGCTTCAGTTAATTCAGTTACTACAGGATACTGTTCAGGGCTAGAGGGAAACAGACTCTGTGGAGGGCTCAGTGAGTGGTTAGGAACCTCATTTACCTGAGGAGGACCCAATACAAGCCTTGGAGCAACTCCACATCTCAATCTCACATTGTTTGTAGGGGTGTTTCTACAACCCACTTCTGAATTGTCCCTGATTGCTGTCAAGGTCAATTATACCAGCACAGAGCATGGACAAGTGCCCCTGGGAACAAATTTAAATGAAGTATATTTGTCTAATTTATCACCCTTCTTCATGTAAGTTCCCCTTAGCTGCACACTGAAGTCAATAGAACTGCTCACATGAGAAGGGCTGGCAGGATTGGACCTTATGTGTGGAAATGAATACAAAACATGTATTGTGCAAGGTAGCTGAAGGACCGCTGTTTATGAGTGTCCAAACAGACAACAATTGAAATGAAAGCTTCTAGCTATCTGTAGTACAGGTACAGAACAGACAACTGTAGTACCACTGTCTGCGGGCTGCCCTCATAATATATTTTAATCCTGCCTTAGACTGACTTTAGTTTTGTTCCTATCCCTATTCAGTCCTTGACCTTTGGTGATAATAGCTTTATTTACTGTGGTTAATTAGTTCTTATCCTACAGCATCAGTTTGTTTAGCATTTCATAGTTGTCAAGGCAGTTTAGCATACCTAGATTGTCAGATCTGATCCACAAAGTGTATTGTCATGGAGGAGCACTATACTGAAAGTAAGACCAAGGGTTCCAATTGTGGTGAATGTTCTTGTGATATACATTAGAAACTAGACTGACCCACTGAGTCAAGTTATATAAACGTCTGAATAGCTCTCAGATAACATATGTATAATCATATCAGCCTCAGAATGAAAACAAAATATAGTGAATATCACTCTCAATATTCCATTATCATAGATGTCTAGTCACATATGTGCAGTACCATGAAAATTACTAGTTCTGCCAAAACAAGAGTGGATTTTATTTAAGGGGAGAAGGCATGATTATGAAATTAGTACAGTGTTAACTTCTATCTGATGTGCAGTCATTTCAGGATATGAGGACTGAAGAAGAGGAAAAAGATGATACCCACAAATATATGGGATCCTATCAAGATAAGAAGGTGTTATTAATAACACTAGTTATACTGGACCTTGTAATGAAAAGGGTGCCAGGTTGGGTCATTTATTGAGTAGGAAAGCCAGGATGCTGTTCATAGTAGATTTAGTGACTCAGTACGTGGCACCCTTAAGAGTGAATCAATGTCTCACTGAGTAACCGTGAAGTCATATTACTATAACCCTTCTATTGCCTCTCCCAATTCCTCAGTTTTGACTACTTTCATGTACTCTTTAATCCCAGACGAGTGAGTAACTTGGTGGCAGCCAGAAAAGCTGAGGGCCTCTCCCAGAAGAAGGGACAAGAGACCAATTTTACATATACTTGTTTTGTTGCCTTTGTTTTGTGGTATGAGGGAGGCAGTTGAGTTTTTGTTAAAGACTGAAGTAGACTCCTCTGGGGAAGGAGGAGTCTTTCTGAAAAGAACATAAGGAAGAAAATAATAAGGGCTATTTTGTTTGCTTGTTTGAAAAGAACTCCACAAATATGGCCCTGTGTTTAATTTGGCCTGATATAAAGTTCCAGAACATTGTACTAAACAATTTCTCATCTGCATCTAGTATTCTCTCACAAGGATCTGTTCTGTCACTACCACTGGGAAAAATGCCATCAGTATACCGACGTGCATCTCTTTGTCTTTTTTCTCCTCATTAACCCAGAGGGTGCTGTGTCTTTCCTTTCCTTGGCCAAAACCAGCACCTGGATGAGACTAGTTAACTAAAGTTGAGGCAACAGAAGTGTTGATGGAAGCATTTAGAACAGATCTACTTCCTAACTAAGCAGGTCCCACTTTCTCAAGTGGTCACTCAAATCTCTTTATGGTGGTATGGTCACCTGCTCCAAATGCCTGCCAACTTCCCTGTGAGAATCGTCTTTCACTTTTACCCCCTGAAAGCAGGATAAAAATACCCTTTGGAGGAACTGAAACATGATGTCTGGATGGCATCAACAGACACTTGTCCTTCACAGGCATCCTACCCCATATTTGGCTCAGGATAGAATATCATGGATGCACATGTTTGGTGGCATCTATGCTGTCCAAGTAAAAGCATGAAAACTAACCATTTAGAAGATATCATGAAGAAGTGGTGTCTGCCACTGATTTTCTGTGTGTTCACCCACACTTTTTTCAATAATATCATTATGAAGGGATGAATTTGATCCCAGATTGCTCATAGATTGCCAACTGGAACTCACAAAATAACTTGTTTCATCTGTACCTGGTAAAGCTGTTGCCACCATTTCTATCTGATGTGGACCTAGCAATAGATTATTGCAAATTGTCTCTGCATAGACATAGCTTTGAAGACCATTTTGAAGCTACATCTGATGCAAAATTCAGCTGCTCCTTGCTTGCCAGTTTTAGCCTCAGAGTACATATAACACCACTTTTCCACATACTAGACACTTCCCTGTAAACTTACAGGTGCACTTCAAGGTGGTGCTTCTGAATTATGAAGACATTTATGGTTAGGGTCCAGCTACCTGGAAGAATTAATCTCTCCACAATGTGCCACCATGACAGTTGAAAGCAGCTGGAATGCTTATTGTTATTCTGTTTGTTATTGTTTTTTATATGGATAGAACTATTTACTGTTATTTTCCCTCTTAGGCCCAGTGGGTTAGCCCCTATTTGGAGTTGTTTCTCTTAGGAGTTGAAATTGATTATGGCAGTCAGGTGTTTCTTTGATGCAGTGTTGTTTATTTACAAAAAATGTAGGCAAAGTTCTGTTCCTATGAACACACTAGAACCAAAGTAGATACTGCTTTATTAATACAGCCTTTTATTTAAAAGTGAAGTTAGAACTTTAGAAGATGATCTATTGACTGAGGTCCCATTTGTTCCCATAACAAGCACAGCACAGAGAGCAGCAGTACAAGCTTTCCCAAATCTTGGATATCCCTGCTGAGACTCCAAAAAAGACTACCGATTGGAATGGTATTGTAGATATAATTTTCTGAGCCTCTTAATTTCTTAGCATTCCTTTGCCTGCATTTTATTTTATTTTGCACAGGTCATCAACTTGCAGAGATAAGAGAACCAGCTCTCAAGAATATATTGTGTAAATTAGATCATAATTTGATTTCATATGCTGATCTAGTCCAAGAAAAGTTGCTTTTCCTCCACCTGCTGGAATGATTCAATTTTCCTATAGTACCAATGAAAGAGGAGATACTAAATTTGGTGAACAACTTGGTAAAGGTATGAAAGCTTGTTTCTAAACAGTATGCATTTATAATATCAGACATATATGGAATTTACTCACACACGCACACTGCACAATACTCTTGTTAGAGTGCTTTGAAACTATAGAACTTAGAGTAATTTGCAAATGAGGATAAGTATCACAAAAAAACATTGTTTAGATGAGGAAATGGAAACTCAGGTGAAAGTACATGTGCAAGGTGACACAAGTACATGGGAGAGCTAGAAAACTAACTCTGGTGTCTTGATTCCCAGTGCAGTGACCAGTCTATCCACTTCTGCTACGTAGACTGAAATGAGCAGAAAAATGGAGAGCAGAGATCTGCTCCAAGCAGGGTTAGATAATACAGTCATTAGGAATTATCAGCTGAAATGAGTAGATACTATTAAAATGATTTTATCAGTATGACTGTATGTGAAACTCTATTTCATCTTTGTGTCACTCTGCTGACTGTACTGAGAGAATTTGTAGAGCTAAACCTCAACTTTAGCTTGTACCTTTTCAGTCTTCTCCTTTTGAAGGTCTCATTCTTCTAACACAACCTCAGCAGTCAATTTGTACAATGCTTCTGATAGAAAACCTCAAAGCTTTTCCTAATTCAATATCCAAAGTGGGATAGAGGACTCCCGCTCATCCAAATCTCAGCTGAGAAAATGCATATTTGTTACATTTCCCTCTCTCCCTGCCCCTCCCCCCCACACATATAGAGTAGGTTTTGAAAAGTCTTTTGAAATTATGAATGAAGCCTTTGACTATCCCAGGTGAAGTGTTATGGCTTAAGAAGACTGAGTGAGGCCTTTCACCCCTCTGACACTATTGTAGCAGTACTTAGCTAAGAGGGATAGTCAAAGGTTTCAGTTGCTTATTCATAGATTCCAAGGCCAGAAGGGATCATTGTGATCATCTACTCTGACCTCCTGTATGACACAGGCCATAGAACTTCCCTAGAATAATTGCTCGAGCAGATCTTTAAGCAAAACATCCAATCTTGATTTTAAAATAGTTAGTGATGGAGAATCCACCACAACCTTTGATAGGTTGTTCCAATGGTTAATTACTCTCAGTTAAAAAATTATGCCCAATTTCCACTCTGACTTTGTCTAGCTTCAACTTCCAGCCACTGAATCATGTTATACCTTTGCTTGCTAGAGAGAAGAGCCCATTATTAAATATTTGTTTGCCATGCAGGTACTTACAAACTGTAATCAAGTCACCCCTTAACCTTCTCCATGTTAAGCTTGCATTCAACAGTGCAGCAGCAATGTCACCCCAGTGTGCAGTGATATAAACCAATCTGAAGATGTGACTGCATCTTCTTTTCCCATCAATCTGCAGCTGAATAAAAAAATGCATGACATATATTTACAAAGTCATGCCCATTCAGTGCAGGATCAAGCCATACAGAGAGCAGCTGACATCACAGAAGTTCTTGTAGCTATAAGAGAACATATCCTTATTATTTTCATTTTCTCTATAGATCTGCAGAGCTGGTTTAAAATGTCACAGTCCTAGTGAATGAAGTCTTCTGTTCAACTACAGAACAGTCACAGTTCAAGCAGCACCTGTACCTACTTCCTTACGCTGCCCTGCCAGAGTGCCACCCTCCACTTTATTCTAAAAGGACTTCTCTCTGCATGTAGTTTTATCTCCGTATTCATTCAGTAAATGGCCTTGCGCTGAGGTTGTCAACATGCCACTAGAGTCGCACATTGCTGCCAGCTGTTGAAGTGACTTTGTAACTGGGCACCCGTTTAGGGGAATTGAGCTGATACTGCTAATTCATGAGTTCACTCTGGCCACCCTGAAGCGTGATGGTACAGCATCATCATTCCGCCCTAACGATTTGATAAACAAAAAGCAAATACCAATGTGTATTAAATCTGCATTAGATGGAGTGGGTGTATGCGGGGGTTTTCCTGTTTGTGTGCATTGTGGGCTCAGTGGTGGCAGTTAAACATTGCCATGACATTAGTGCAGGGTAAAGTCCCAATGTCACAGTGGAATCACAAGGAGGAATAGTGCCTCAGACAGGCAAAATCCTTCCCAAAGCTCTTATTCACACAAGAGGGATACACCTGCTGCACAATCCTTAGAATGAAGGCACAGTCCCTTACGTGCCTAGCCCGCTCTTCGGGCTAGGATGAGTGGGGTGGTGCCATGTATTGTGCTTCAATGGGCACTAGAAAGATTGTGAATGCTTCCTCTGTTCTTCTTTACCCTTGCACATCTCTGAAGAGGGTAGGCCCCAAAGGGGGGGGGTGATCATTTGATTTTTTTTTAAAGCAGAAGTTTCCTGTTCTAAAACTGTATATGATATGTTCATTCATCACTAACTTTAGTTTTATTCCTGCTTATGATATATCCCTAGTTGTATGCTTCAGTTATGTTTCTGCAAGTTCTTGAGCACATAGTGATTCATTTGATTCCAGATTCATTTGATTCAATTGGTAAAGTAACTCAGTTTAGTAAAGCAAAGAATCAGATTCATGAATCAGTGCATCTGCTTTGACTGATTATCCCCCCCCCCCCCCCCCCGTGCACTCTCTATTTGTACATTTCAAATGATTACATCCAATAATGATATAAATCTACTGCAGCAGCAGATAGGGCAATCATTAAAAAGAAAGCAAAATCAATAACAAAGATCCCTTCTCTTAATTCTATAATAACCTGCAAATATTTTGGAGGATATTAAGAAATAAACTGCACCAGAAATCATAATGTTAAAATCTGCTGTCAGAACCTCATTTCCAAATAGCTTCCTTAATTGCTTCTGAAAATACTAAATTTCATGTACAATGAAGACCATTAGAATGGTCTAATGGCTGGAGTCTTGGTAATAGTATTCTTGGTTCTGCCATTGACTCGCCATGTGATCTCTCTGATTATGCAATCCTTACCATCCTTAGGGACCACTTGACCTCACTTGGGTAGACACATAGAATCACAGAAGATTAGAGTTGGAAGAGATCTCAGGAGGTCATTTAGTCCAGCCCCCTGCTCAAAGCAGGACCAACCCCAACTAAATCATCCCATACAGGGCTTTGTCAAGCCAGGCCCTAAAAACCTCTAAGGATGGAGATTTCACCACCTCTCTAAGTAACCCATTCCAGTGCTTCACCACCCTCCTAGTGAAATAGTGTTTCCTAATATCCAACCTAGACCTCTCCGACTGCAACTTGAGACCATTGCTGCTTGTTCTGTCATCTGCCATCATTGAGAACAGACTAGCTCCATCCTCTTTGGAACCTCCCTTCAGGTAGTTGTAGGCTGCTATCAAATACCCCCTCACTCTTCTCTTCTGCAGAGTAAATAAGCCCAGTTCCATCAGCCTCTCCTCATAAGTCATGTGCCCCAGCCCCCTAAACATTTTCTTTGCTCTCCACTGGACTCTCTCCAATTTGTCCACATCCTTTCTGTAGTTGGGGGCCCAAAACTGGATGCAATACTCCAGATGTGGCCTCACCAGTGCCGAATAGAGGGGAATAATCACTCCCCTCAATCTGCTGGCAGTGCTCCTACTAATGCAGCCCAATATGCCGTTAGCCTTCTTGGCAACAAGTGCACACTGTCGACTCATATCCAGCTTCTCATCCACTGTAATCCCCAGGTCCTTTTCTGCAGAACTGCCGCTTAGCCAGTTGGTCCCCAGCCTGTAGCAGTACATGGGATTCTTCAATCCTAAATGCAGGACTCTGCACTTGTCCTTGTTGAACCTCATCAGATTTCTTTTGGCCCAATCCTCCAATTTGTCTAGGTCACTCTGGACCCTATCCCTACCCTCCAGCCTATCTACCTCTCTCCCCAACTTAGTGTCATCCGCAAACTTGCTGATGGTGCAATCCATCCCATCATCTAGATCATTAATGAAGATGTTGAACAAAACCGGCCCCAGGGGCACTCCAATTGATACTGGTTGCCAACTAGACATCGAGCCATTGATCACTACCTCTTGAGCCCAATGATTTAGCCAGCTTTCTATCCCCCATTATAGTCCATTCAGCTAATCTATACTTCTTTAACTGGCAAGAATACTGTGGGAGACAGTATCAAAAGCTTTGCTAAAGTCAAGGTATATCATGTCCACCGCTTTCCCCATATCCACAGAGCCAGTTATCTCATCATAGAAGGCAATCAGGTTGGTCAGGCATGATTTGCCCTTGGTGAATCCATGTTGACTGTTCCTGATCACCTTCCTGTCCTCCAAGTGCTTTAAAATGGATTCCTTGAGGACCCGCTCCAAGATTGACACAATCATATCCTATTAATCTAGGCTCAATTTTTCCATCTGTTAACTAGGAATAATTAGCTTGATTCTGAAGCCTCAAAACTATTGTTAGCTTAGAACTTCTCAGGAGGTCTGGTATAACTACTTACAGTACCTATTTCTTAGTGGAGTTTTGAAGCTAAATTAATGTTTACAAGTCTATTGAGACCCCCAGATTAAAATTCCTTCAAAAATGAAAAGTATTATAATTATTTGCTGATACAAATGCCATAGATCTGCAAGTCACTTTTATATAGAAATTAAGTGAAGTTTCTTTTGCTAAGGAGCAGAGTCTACAAATTCTGTAGACTTATGTCCCTACTCATCTTCCAGTGAAGTAGATTCAGTGATACTTGGATCAAGACCATACAGTGGCTGCTTGAAAATTTGGCCCTATGAGTTATCATTTTAGATCTCTGCACTCAATTCATTCACACAATGTCTGGAAACTAGAACAGGTCAAAAAGGAAACAATGTTTGGAAATATTTTCACCAACTTTTGAATAAAATTTCATCAAACCTTTTAACTGGTTTTACTGGAAACTGTTTTGTTGTTTGTTTTTTCCTGGAAAAATAACAGTCTATTATTCCAAGATCATAAAACAATCTTATATTTTCTTTCTATATCACAGAAAGAAACAAATGAGTTCCGACTAAATGGTTAATACAGTGTTATGAAATCTGATTATGGTTGGTATTAACATATTTTGTGGGGATGAGGAAACACTTTACATACTTTAAAAAGATGTTCAGCATCTTCATTCAAAATAATTTCAGCACTATCCCGTGACCCTTCTGCTCCTTCAATTAAATCGAGTAATTTCAGATTATAGACAACTACTTTGGAAAAAGTTTCAATCTTAAATACAGAGGAGTCCATACCATGCCCAGATCCTATTCCCTAGCGCACAGTCAAACATTTCAGATAGCTCATAATCTAAACCCAGTTTTAAAGCCAGACCCTATTTTTAGAATGGGCTAAACTAACCGACTAAATCTAAACACATCCATGTGTGTAAGAAATTTAGGGTCAGTCCCAAATCCCTATTTGTCAGACACATCTCTAATATTTGGATGAAGCTCACATAATAATTTATTCAAGAATTCAATACAGCTTTGAACAATTTACTTCATCAAAATCAAATCAGTGAACTGATCAGTGTTAGAACTGCAGGATTGCGTTTTTTGGCTGTATTTTCAAAGGTTTTCAATGGGACTTTTACACCTAAATAACAGGTGTTTTTGAAAATCCCATCCTAATGAGTAGGCTAGGCTATGTTATTTGCAGGGACTTAAGTGGGACAAAATATCGTAACCTTATCCCCATCCCACTCACCATGTTTGCTCTCACAGTGGATCCTCCTTTCCCATTTCTCCAGTTGGCTACTTACCCCTGCCTTTTTGGTTCCTCTCCCTTTTTGGTTCCTCTCCCTTCCAGGGATCTCTGTGATAATCTACGAAGTCCCCTGTTAGCTGCCTCTCTCCACAGCTCTCAAGTTTTACCAAGCAACAAGTGACTTTTAATACCAAGTCTTTCCTTGTCAGCTCTGCTCCTCACCACCAGGGAGAGATTAACCACTCAGAGACTTCAAACAGCTGTGCTGATCAAAGCTCGAATGGCTAGAGCCTTGCAGCCTTTAGTAAGGCACTGATCAGAGCTCCTATAAGTTACCCAGTTTTTAATCCATTTAATGTGTCATGTTAATTTTATATTGTTCTAGTGTTTTTTAATCAAAATTTCATGTTAATCCAAGTACCCTTCCCCTTTTGAGTTCAGCAAACTCTGTGATCATTCACAGAACTCATGTTTATGTTCTGATACACCTGTATCCACACCCCCTCCCTTTCTCTTTAGTGGTTGAGCTACAGTGATTGGCTTCTTACCTGTGGAAGCCATTGACAGTGATCTGAGATTTTAATGCAAGTTCTTCAGGTGTATTCTCACCTGGATCATCTAGAAAGGAACCACACTATACATAGGCCTGAATTGCGGTGCTAAGGTTCAACACACTGAGCCAGACTATTATAGATTTGGAAGAACACTGTGTTCTTTACTATGGGACAAACTTGATCTATGAATGTACATGTAGATCACCCATTGGCTTTACAGGGAATTCTGTGTATATGTCCAAGGGAGGGATTTAGCTGTCTCCTGCTAGGAAATAGTTAAGTTTTTGTGTCTAGAGTTTCTGTGTTGTCGATTTTAGTTTATTTTAGTGCGGAGTGAGCAACTCAGCCTGTCTATCTTCCTGAACAGGTCAACAGGAGAATAAAAGGTCAAATGAATTAATAGGTAAGCTACTGTATAAAAGGAAAGTTTGAAAGCCCCTGGAAAGAGTTAGCAAAACTTTTTTTCTTTTCTTTTTCTTTTTTTGGTCTGGTTACACAGTTTAGTTGCCGAGTTTATTGCACTCAGTTTGGAATCCACTTCTGAAACAAAGAGCTGTCTGAAAAATGCTGCCATCCTTTCTTATTGCTACCCAAAGGCTGCAGAACTAAAGATGTTTAAAGACAGAAACTAAAGCTGTTTAAAGGACTGTCGTTGGAAATAATACTCAGTAAAGTAATTTTCCTAGAACTTTAGAGCACAAAGACTATTTGGCATTCACAAGTGAGACCCCTAACTCAGGTTTAGATAGTATGTGCATACTGGTGAATACAGTGGCCTTTACTGACTCATACATGAAGATTAGTGTCTAGAAAAAAAAATAGCTCACATTTGTAATCTGATAGCCATCTCCAGCAAGTATCTACAAAAAGTATGACTGCAATGGGGATTGTGTAGCATGCAACAGGAACACAAAAGAGATTAAGTTTTATTTATGTGTTGTGTTTTAGTTTTTTGCAATTCTTTGTTTCTTTTGATCTGATGGGGAAAAGGATGCTGTTTGTTTTAGTTGTATATATGGTTAGGTCTACATAATGAGCCAGATGGGGCCAGACACTTGCACATGTCTATGGGAGAGAGGGTGAAGGGATAAAGAGGCTTACCTCTTTCGTAGCACACACATAGCACCTGGGAACAAATGTAGAGTCTTCCAGCACCCACGCACGCAATAGGAAACATCAAAGAGATTGAGGAAAAAGGTTGGGGCCTTGCCTGATTCCCATTTGAGCTGCACACAATGACCCATCTGAAGTGCACAAGTTATATTGGTCCTACAAAAGCCATTAACAATGCAGTACATACTTTAGGGCCACCTATAAGCAACTTATCTAATAACTAACTTTTGTATGTGTATATGTAGATATGTCTCTTTTACAGAGCACACCTTTTGCCTGGGTCAGCAGCACTTGTTAGGTAAGCAGCAGGGAGCATGCTATCCCCTTGGATGTGGGGAGAGGCTCTGTGCAACATAATGTATGCTTTCGCTGAGGGAGTAAAGCTAATAGACCACTCCATCATGTAGATAAGCATGAAGGTAGAATTGCTTAGCCTTATACAGCTCTTCCTATTGAAGCACTACATGTTGGCATTAAGCCCTTTCTCCGGGAGCAGTAAGGAGTCTCAGTTCCCCTGGTGGAAGGTCCTGGACACTAGACATGTGGAAACTCTGAATGGCCATTCCTTGGGAAATTCTGATATTTTGAAATTTGACATTTTGTTCTGAGTCTGAATGGCAGTGTAATATAATATGACATAAAAGTTGAAACGATAATGTGGAAATGAAACATTCAGCTGCATAAAAATAATCCATAAGTTCCCATAGAAAATTTAACAGTATTGATATTTTCCAATTTGGAATCAGCACTTTCAGTGCAAAACTGCCCCATCTGAAAACTGTTGACCAGGCCATCTAGAGATATTGTGGTAGAGAAGCACACTGCATCCCAGAGGTCCTGGAAGCAAAGCCACTATCTCAGCTGTAAAACCAGGGATCTGACCAGAATGAATGAAATTGTATTACATTCTCATTCATTCTTTGTGTTAAATGCTTATGTGATGCCTATTCACCATTTCCAGGTATAAGTCTATCATCATCACAATGTTGTTCTTTGCCAGCTTCTCAGAGCCAATAGCTTTTCACATGAAAGAGCTGTTGCAACCCATTTTTTTCTGCTGTTTAATCTTGGCATGTTGTGTCACTATGTAACATAAATAGTAACAATAGGGGTGGCAATGTATGTCTCTGAACAGTAGACTCCATTCAACAGAAGCCATTAAAAGATCAGTATTTGCCAGCAGATACTCCACAGTTACCTCATATGTATTGGTGGTTTGATTGATACTGAGGATGGGGAGGAATGGACCGTGTGAACCTGGTCTCCAAGACATTAAGAAAAAAGCTTGGGATTTTTTATTTGCAAGCAACTAGTTTGACAAAATCCCTTTTCATGTGAAATGAAAACAAATTTCTAAACCACAAAAGCTGTCACAAAATCAAATTGTTGTCCTCGTGACAACTCTAATTTACATTAATTCATATTTGAAAGGTGGCTCAAGAAGTTACTTTGAGGCACTTCCACTACTTTGTAATTTGGTTGTAATCTTATCGTACTGAATAAAATGTGTTTTCTGATTTTTAGACTTTACATTATTTTATCCTGGTTTGGAGGTCTCAGAGGAATCATTACAGGAAAACTATTCCAAAGGAATATGCATTCAATGTAGTTATGACTCTCAAACTAAATCTTGACCTGAACTTTTTAGTGACAAAGAAGCTGAGGATACTCAGCACTTTGTAGAAAGCTCTCAGAGCCTCAAGACCAGAACCTTGAATTGATGTTAACTAGATCAAACTGTGGTGGCCTCACAGGACTCCTCCAGACACCTGAAGCGACAAATGGAACTCAAAGTCAGACAGCTTTGTGTGTGTGGGTGTGTTTACTAAAAGACTTTGAGAACAAAACAGGAAGAATCTTGGAGGCAAATAAAAAGCATCTGAAGGAACACCAGATGCGAAGATCTCTGGAAAGGGAGAATCTGGAGATAAAAGAAGATAAATTGCATAATTCATGGAAATCTTTTGATTTCTGCAACCTTGGCTCCTATGTCCATACACTGTTATGTGAAATCCTGCCGTCTAGCCTCTGCCTCTGGAAGGCAATGTGTACAAAGGCAATCATGGGGAAGCAGTGCAAATTCATTCTGATTATGTTCCATGTAGCTGAGCAATGCAGCATCCCTACTCCACTGGAGTGTGTGAATAGGCAAGTGGTGAGGACATTGTCAGAGTATCTGCATACTACGTTGTTTCAATAGCCACAAATCCCACACAGGAGGATTGCATCAGGCCATAGCTGCTACTACTAGAAGTCACTGTCAAAGTGGCAGGTGCAGTTGCCCAAGACCCTGCTTTCAAGTTAGAAAGAAAAGTGAGGAGAAAAAAAACCAGGACATTTCTCATGCTAAGTGTAACTTTAACAATGAAATTCCAAACTTTCAATTTTACTAATTTTGCCTCCCCGTGATTTTATCCCACTGTAGTTTTTTTTCCCTCAACTTTTTTTTATCTTTTTGGTTTAACTTTTAAAATGGTTTCTGTGTGTGTCTGTGGGCATATGTGAGGATGAAAGTTGTTTACAATGAGCTAGCCTGGGTAAGGGTTTATAACAGAGTTGTAAACCCTTGAAAATAGGGGTTTATAATGGAAAAAAAACCTGACAGACCTTTAACTAGAGCCACACTACCAGCCATCACAGTATTATCACAATTTTTATACAGAATAGCGATCTACAGCCTGTGGCTTGAACAGTACCATAAAAATTGGAATACCATGAAATGATGTTTTGTTTATTTACTGTATGGTGTTACAGCAATAATGTGTGAATTGGGTCTGTTTTCTGAAAGCTTTAACAGCTCAAAGATCAACTGTGTAATTGAACCTCTACTGTGCATACATATCAATAGGTGCCGAATCCATCTATTGATATATCTATGAATGTTTACACTGCAGTCATAAGTGTGGTTGCAACACATGTAGACAAACACGAACAAGCTTTAATATATGTGGTGCAAGTAACAGAGCTGTGAAGCTGCAGTCATGCTGCCCAAGTAAATTCCCAAGGTCCTGGGCAGGCTTGTACATCCTGCACTATTGACTGTGCTCCTGCAGCTTCACTGCTCTTGCTACCCCTTACTAGCTAGATTAAAGGTAACTCGGGTATGCCGATGTGCCCTTGCAATCACACACCTGATTGCAGTACAGACACACCCTTTATCTACTATGCAATACATACTTAGGCCAACGTTTGCAAATTTAGGTCTTGATCCCAAAAACACAGGTACATGTACTGTTTTATTAACACAATTAGTCCCATTGAAGTCAGTTGGGCTACTCATGTCAGGCAGAAGCGAGTTCCAAGCCCTAGAGTGAAATTGAGAAGACTGAGCTGTTGTTCCTCCTGTGAAGTTTATATACTTGGTCTGGGAATCACAAAACTGGTCCCTGGCTTGTGGATTGGCTGGAGCTTACCACAGGAATGACTCATCACCTCACAGTGATAGTTCCAGAGGGAAAACCGAGAGTCAAGTGTCAATGGCTTACTCAGTGGGCGGGGCATTCACTCAGGCCAGGGCTTTATAAAGCCGCGCACAAGCGACCAGGGAGCTTTGCGAACAGGGGCTGCTAACAGGGAGTTTCGCAAGGGAGTTTAGAAGGGGAGTGGGAAGGGAGTGGGAGTCCCTCGCCAGCCATAACCCCATCCCCGTGGCCCCCCCTAAAACCTATAAACCAAACCACATTCCAAAACTCCCTTCTGTAAACCACCCTTTCACTAACTAGGATACAATGCAGGCAGAAGCCCAGCAGCAGAGTGGGGGCTATCCAGTTTATTGCACCGACTGTTGCATGTATGATTACCTGCCCTGTGGGCGGGTGGCGTATGTGTGCAGTCGGTGCAAGGAGCTCCTGGCCCTCAGAGACCATGTACGGACTTTGGAGGCCAGGGTGGCGGAACTGGAGGAGCTGAGAGAGGCAGAGAGGTATGTTGATGAGGCTTTCCGGGACACTGTAGAATTGTCCCACCTCCGCTTAGACAGCACCTGTGCTGTTAAGGAGGAAGAAGGGCCCAGGGAAGTAGAGCAGTCAATGGGAGCAGAGGGAAACTTTCCCGTAGTTGGGACCCTCCTTCCAGATGGTTCTGGGCTTGCCTCTCGCACTGAGGTTGCCTCTCCGGGGGAGGGAACTCCAGTTTCTAGGAAAAGGCAGGTGTTAGTAATGGGAGATTCGATTATTAGAAATATAGATAGCTGGGTCTGTGATGACCGGGAGAACCGTATGGTGACTTGCCTGCCTGGTGCGAAGGTTGCGGATCTCTCGAGGCATCTAGATAGACTTATGTGTAGTGCTGGGGAGGAGCCGGTGGTCGTGGTACATGTAGGTACCAATGACATAGGGAAGGGTAGGAGAGATGTCCTGGAAGCCAAATTTAGGCTGCTAGGGAAGAGACTGAAGTCCAGGACCTCTATGGTGTCATTTTCAGAAATGCTCCCAGTTCCACGCGCAGGGCCAGGTAGGCAGGCAGAGCTTCAGAGTCTCAATGCGTGGATGAGACGATGGTGTAGAGAGGAGGGGTTCACGTTCATTAGGAACTGGGGAAACTTCTGGGATGGGAGGAGCCTATACAGGAGAGATGGGCTCCACCTAAACCAAAGTGGAACCAGACTGCTGGCACTAAACATTAAAAAGGTTGTAGAGCAGTTTTTAAACTAGGAGATGGGGGAAAGCCGACTGCTGCAGAGGAGCGTGTGGATCGGACACAGACTTCCCTTAGGGGAGAGTCTGATGATAGAGAATCTCCAGGTTATAGTCAGGAGCAGAGGACTGAAAAGTATAATGTAAGGGCCGGATCAGATGATAAACAGCCACATAAAAAAGAATCTGGCACATCAGAAAAAGACAGGCTAATAAACAGGGACAAGTTTTTAAAGTGCTTGTACACAAATGCCAGAAGTCTAAATAATAAGATGGGTGAACTAGAGTGCCTTGTGATAAAGGAGGATATAGATATAATAGGCATCACAGAAACCTGGTGGACTGAGAGCAATCAATGGGACACAATCATTCCGGGGTACAAAATATATCGGAAGGACAGAACAGGCCGTGCAGGGGGAGGAGTGGCACTATATGTTAAAGAAAGTGTAGATTCAAATGAAGTAAAAATCTTAAGCGAATCCACAGGTTCCATAGAGTCTCTATGGATAGAAATTTCATGCTCTAGTAAAAATATAACATTAGGGATCTATTATCGACCACCTGACCAGGACAGTAATAGTGATGATGAAATGCTAAGGGAAATTAGAGAGGCTATCAAAATTAAGAACTCAATAATAGTGGGGGATTTCAATTATCCCCATATTGACTGGGAACATTTCACTTCAGGACGAAATGCAGAGATAAAATTTCTCGATACTTTAAATGACTGCTTCATGGAGCAGCTAGTACGGGAACCCACAAGGGGAGAGGCGACTCTAGATTTAATCCTGAGTGGAGCGCAGGAGCTGGTCCAAGAGGTAACTATAGCGGGACCGCTTGGAAATAGTGACCATAATACAATAGCATTCAACATCCCTGTGGTGGGAAGAACACCTCAACTGCCCAACACTGTGGCCTTTAATTTCAAAAGGGGGAACTATACAAAAATGAGGGGGTTAGTTAGACAAAAGTTAAAAGGTTCAGTGACTAAAGTGAAATCCCTGCAAGTTGCGTGGGCCCTTTTTAAAGACACCATAATAGAGGCTCAACTTCAATGTATACCCCAAATTAAGAAAAACAGTAAAAGAACTAAAAAAGAGCCACCGTGGCTTAACAACCATGTAAAAGAAGCAGTGAGAGATAAAAAGACTTCCTTTAAAAAGTGGAAGTCAAATCCTAGTGAGGCAAATAGAAAGGAGCACAAACACTGCCAACTTAAGTGCAAGAGTGTAATAAGAAAAGCCAAAGAGGAGTTTGAAGAACGGCTAGCCAAAAACTCCAAAGGTAATAACAAAATGTTTTTTAAGTACATCAGAAGCAGGAAGCCTGCTAAACAACCAGTGGGGCCCCTTGACGATGAAAATACAAAAGGAGCGCTTAAAGATGATAAAGTCATTGCGGAGAAACTAAATGGATTCTTTGCTTCAGTCTTCACGGCTGAGGATGTTAGGGAGATTCCCAAACCTGAGCTGGCTTTTGTAGGTGACAAATCTGAGGAACTGTCACAGATTGAAGTATCACTAGAGGAGGTTTTGGAATTAATTGATAAACTCAACATTAACAAGTCACCGGGACCAGATGGCATTCACCCAAGAGTTCTGAAAGAACTCAAATGTGAAGTTGCGGAACTATTAACTAAGGTTTGTAACCTGTCCTTTAAATCGGCTTCGGTACCCAATGACTGGAAGTTAGCTAATGTAACGCCAATATTTAAAAAGGGCTCTAGGGGTGATCCCGGCAATTACAGACCGGTAAGTCTAACGTCGGTACCGGGCAAATTAGTTGAAACAATAGTAAAGAACAAAATTGTCAGACACATAGAAAAACATAAACTCTTGAGCAATAGTCAACATGGTTTCTGTAAAGGGAAATCGTGTCTTACTAATCTATTAGAGTTCTTTGAAGGGGTCAACAAACATGTGGACAAGGGGGATCCGGTGGACATAGTGTACTTAGATTTCCAGAAAGCCTTTGACAAGGTCCCTCACCAAAGGCTCTTATGTAAATTAAGCTGTCATGGGATAAAAGGGAAGGTCCTTTCATGGATTGAGAACTGGTTAAAGGACAGGGAACAAAGGGTAGGAATTAATGGTAAATTCTCAGAATGGAGAGGGGTAACTAGTGGTGTTCCCCAAGGGTCAGTCCTAGGACCTATCCTATTCAATTTATTCATAAATGATCTGGAGAAAGGGGTAAACAGTGAGGTGGCAAAGTTTGCAGATGATACTAAACTACTCAAGATAGTTAAGACCAAAGCAGATTGTGAAGAACTTCAAAAAGATCTCACAAAACTAAGTGATTGGGCAACAAAATGGCAAATGAAATTTAATGTGGATAAATGTAAAGTAATGCACATTGGAAAAAATAACTCCAACTATACATACAACATGATGGGGGCTAATTTAGCTACAACGAGTCAGGAAAAAGATCTTGGCGTCATCGTGGATAGTTCTCTAAAGATGTCCACGCAGTGTGCAGAGGCGGTCAAAAAAGCAAACAGGATGTTAGGAATCATTAAAAAGGGGATAGAGAATAAGACTGAGAATATATTATTGCCCTTATATAAATTCATGGTTCGCCCACATCTCGAATACTGTGTACAGATGTGGTCTCCTCACCTCAAAAAAGATATTCTAGCACTAGAAAAGGTTCAGAAAAGAGCAACTAAAATGATTAAGGGTTTAGAGAGGGTCCCATATGAGGAAAGATTAAAGAGGCTAGGACTCTTCAGTTTGGAAAAGAGAAGACTAAGGGGGGACATGATAGAGGTATATAAAATCATGAGTGATGTTGAGAAAGTGGATAAGGAAAAGTTATTTACTTATTCCCATAATACAAGAACTAGGGGTCACCAAAAGAAATTAATAGGCAGCAGGTTTAAAACAAATAAAAGGAAGTTCTTCTTCACGCAGCGCACAGTCAACTTGTGGAACTCCTTACCTGAGGAGGTTGTGAAGGCTAGGACTATAACAATGTTTAAAAGGGGACTGGATAAATTCATGGTGGCTAAGTCCATAAATGGCTATTAGCCAGGATGGGTAAGAATGGTGTCCCTAGCCTCTGTTCGTCAGAGGATGGAGATGGATGGCAGGAGAGAGATCACTTGATCATTGCCTGTTAGGTTCACTCCCCCTGGGGCACCTGGCATTGGCCACTGTCGGTAGACAGATACTGGGCTAGATGGACCTTTGGTCTGACCCAGTACGGCCTTTCTTATGTTCTTATGTTCTTATGTTCTTAAGAAGAAGGCAGGGTAAAGTTACCAGGAGGTCAGAGTCAGGCAACAGGAGCAGGTAGCACAAGTGAGGCAGTGCTAAGCAGGGGAAAACCCAGGTGCACAGACACCATCCTGTTCCTCTGCTTGGTTTAAATAGAAACAGGGAACCAAGCAGGAATCCTGGAGCTCCTCTAATCAGATCCCATGATTTCAATCCTCTATCAGAGTTGAGTTTCTAATTCTGACAACTGTCAACTGGTAACTGGTGTTAGATTAGAATTTACTGGCACCTAAGAGTGCTGTGGACCAGCATTTGACTTCTGTGAACCCTGACAACTTACCGTTGTGAGCAAATGGCCGGGGTGGAGCCATGGCTCTGTTCCTACACCCATCTCTGCTCTTCCTGACCCTGCATGGTCTGACCCGCTCAGCTGGCTGGAAACACAGAGGGAAATATCATGCAGAAGATTCCTCACCACCACTGTAACAGAGGAGTGTTCTGAAGGAATCTGCAAAACGGGTGGACAAGGGGATCTCTATCAAGCATTCTTAAAACTACAATACCCACCTGCTGAAGTGAAAAAACAGATTGACAGAGCCAGACGAGTACCCAGAAGTCACCTCCTACAAGACAGGCCCAACAAAGAAAATAACAGAACACCACTAGCTGTCACCTTCAGCCCCCAACTAAAACCTCTCCAGCGAATCATCAGAAATCTACAACCTATCCTGAAAGATGATCCTTTACTCTCACAGATCTTGGGAGACAGAACGGTCCTCGCTTACAGACAACCCCCCAACCTAAAGCAAATACTCACCAGCAACCACACATCACTGAACAAAAACACTGACCCAGGAACCTATCCTTGTAACAAAGCCCGATGCCAACTCTGTCCACATATCTATTCAAGTGACATCATCATAGGGCCTAATCACATCAGCCATACCATCAGGGGCTCGTTCACCTGCACATCTACCAATGTGATATATGCCATCATGTGCCAGCAATGCCCCTCTGCCATGTACATTGGCTAAACCGGACAGTCTCTACACAAAAGAATTAATGGACACAAATCTGACATCAGGAATCATAATACTCAAAAACCAGTGGGAGAACACTTTAACCTGTCTGGCCATTCAATGACAGACCTGCGGGTGGCTATCTTACAACAGAAAAACTTCAAAAACAGACTCCAACGAGAGACTGCTGAGCTGGAATTGATATGCAAACTAGACACAATCAACTCAGGATTGAATAAGGACTGGGAATGGCTGAGCCATTACAAACATTGAATCTATCTCCCCTTGTAAGTATTCTCACACTACTTATCAAACTGTCTGTACTGAGCTATCTTGATTATCACTTCAAAAGTTTTTTTCTCTTACTTAATTGGCCTCTCAGAGTTGGTAAGACAACTCCCACCTGTTCATGCTCTCTGTATGTGTGTATATATATCTCCTCAATATATGTTTCACTCTATATGCATCCGAAGAAGTGGGCTGTAGCCCACGAAAGCTTATGCTCTAATAAATTTGTCTCTAAGGTGCCACAAGTACCCCTGTTCTTTTTGCGGATACAGACTTACACGGCTGCTACTCTGAAACCTGAAGGAATCTATTCATCTAAGTATATGGCTGTCTTCTCCATAGTATCTGCATCAGAGGACAGTACAGTGCTTCTGGGCAGTACATGTAATTTACTGCCTCTTGCTCAGGGCTATGACTAAAGGCACAATCTAGCCTTATATATTTGCTAATTTTACCAACGAATTTAGAATCAATTTGTGCTTTTGAATCTGTGAATGTGTGTGCAAGGATGTTTGCGGGAGCTGTTGTTAATGGGGGAAGAGTCTAGTTCTTGTTATATGAAACAAGTACACTCTGGTAGTCAGCTCTATGCATAGCCATTGTTATAGATTTGGGTAATGATAATTGCTCCAATTTAAATCATGTAAATTGAACCTTCATAGTATGTGATGGGTGCTTTATAAATGTGTATAATAATAGGGCCAAATCCTGGTTGCAGTGAAGTCAGTGGGAGATTTCAGTGGGAAAAATAATGTAGCTAATAAGTAATAATTAATAGTGAGTTGTTTTGGCAATAAGAAAGAAAAATAATATTTTCATTTCAGTAGTGTTGGATATTTCCTCAAGCTATCTACCTACTAAATCTTTTTTTAAAAATCTCGTCTTAAAAAATGGCATTGGCGGTGTTCCAGGTCTCAAATGAAAATTGCTTTATTCATTTAAATAAAAAATTACTTTGCATTTCAAATTTTTTGTTCTTTGAAAAGGAAAACAACAAGATTTTTTCTTTACTAGCTCATATAAGAAACAATTGTTCTATACATCAGAGATGGCTCTCTTGGGGCGGGGGGAGAGTTGCTGTTTCCTCTGATCAGAAGGCTAGTTAGCTCAGTACTATATTCTATGGTAACTATTTTAATTTTGGGTATGTTCTTGCAGGCACTCTGGGCCAGATTCTGAACTGGTATATATGACACAGCTCCTCTGACTTCAAAACTGATTGACACCAGCTGAGGATATATTGAATCTTTATAGATTTGAATATATATAAAGCATCTTCAGAGAAGATGATGAAAAAATGTCCTTTCCCTCAGTATCTCTATTTTTACACAGCTTTTTGACTGTGTAACTTTCATCTCACTCATTAAAAACACATTGACCCAAAATCAACTTTTAGCTTCATTAACAGCATAGCAATCCCCTGTAGTGAAATGCTGAATGTTTTAAAATCAATGGGCCAAATTCTTCTCCTAGTTACAGTAGTGTAACAGGAACTGCACTGATGTGCATATAATTCCTTTTGATTTACATTAGTATAACCAAGAGCAGAAATTGGCCCATTGTTGGTCTGAGTCACTGAAGCATTCACTGAGAGTTATAAATGGTAATTAACAGCATTTCACAGGCAGAGGTAAAAGCTGCTAAGTCTTCTGAACTGTAACCAAATAACAAAACTTTCTCATAAGGTGCTGCAGCAGATGAACTTTGTATGAGGACAACTGCTGGAAATTGTCCCTGTGCACACAGTACACCGCTTGCTTTTGAACATGCTACTTTGGAGGACGAAGAAGGTGAGAGATATTTACAAATGAAAGTCTAGGTCTTTTTCGTGGTTGGATATAGTGAATAAACTTCAGTTGCCATTAAACAAAACCGTTTTTATCAGGAAATCTTTGGATGGATTTATTAAAATTCACCTCCAACAGTTCTCTGTCCATATTCTTTCTGCAAAAAACAGCAACACAAGAAAAATGTGTTGCTTTAGTCATAAAACACCTATAGTAGAGGGAAACTGAAAAATACGAAGAGCCTACATTACAAATGGCCTATGATATATTGTGCAGATTGTAGCTGTTTTATGCTGTTGCTATGTTTTTGCTTTTTCCAGCTATTGGGATACCTCTCCTGTTGCTGTGATCTTGCCATTATGATTGACCATGTGGTTAATATTCAGACAGAGATCAAGAGATACAGCAAGGTGAGTTTTAACTTGTGCTTTTACTTGTTTGCAAAGACAGCCTCAGATAGGAGGCCTTTTACATGTTATAATATCAAGCAGTTGCTCAGAATGTTCTGAAAACTTCTCAACAATTACAACTGCTCTAGGAGGGAAGAAAGTGCTTCAGAGCTACAAAAAAAAAGATTTTTTTAAGTGTCTGTCATTATTAAAGCTGTCTTATTGTGATTTCTTGTAAGTGTCTATATTTTATAGATTTGGGGCATGAATAATACAAGGAGATGAAATATCAAATCCATCTAAAAAACTTGAAAATTTGGAAATATATAGAAAAATCAGTTATGTATTTCTAAGTATTTCGATCTAAACTCAGTACTTGGATGAAAAAAAACATTTCCTATTTTAAGTTTAGCAGGAGTAGGAGATGAAGGTGCTATACTTTTCATTCAAGTCACAACTTTTCTCAAATGTTTAGCATGAAATCTAAATAGACACATTTTTACAAGATACTGCAGAAACAGTAGTTAAGTTAAAGTATAATTGCAATTAGGCTAGAAACAGCACAGAATGAAATGGAGGTACTTATACATATTCATGCCAATTTTGGAAAGTCAAACAAATCTGAATTTTTTGTTATAAAACATTCATTACCATCAGTTGCAAAAATTGCAGGAGTTTTCTAAGGGGGTTGCTTGACTTTGCTATTAAAATCAAGCTAGAATTATGTTTTATGTAAGTACCTCATTAGGGCTGGCTCTGATTATGCAACATAGATGAAAGCTATGTACTGTACTATACAATATCAAAGTAATATCTGACCACATAATACACATGGGTAATGCAAAACATAAAATGTGTACTTTAGAACGAGTAGCAGGAAAAAGCAGAGGTTAGACATTCCGACCATTAGAGTTTCATTTCTAGGTTCTATTATTATTTTCATACTGAACACAATTATCACTTTTTCTTGGAAGAAGTTTTGTGCAGTAATTTATTCACTCTGTTTTAATAGCTCTTCCTTAGTAACTCATTTCTAATATTTAATGGTATTTGCTTAATATTTATCATCTATTTATTTATGTATCCCACCTATTTTATATTTTCTCAAATTCTGTTTTCTTCTGATTTTCTCATTTTTAGTGTATATTCTCTCATCTTTGTCTCCTTTTATGAGTGTGTGATTTGGATCATGTTTACCAGCTCCCTAAATAATTTTGATGATTACGAATTCAGAATATTTCCACAACCAATGATGCCATAATGCTATTCACTGCTATTCACTGCTGTCTTCTGCTGGGGAAGAGCTCGGAGACTATCCAGCAAGCCTCCTGCTATGACGAATTCAGAATATTTCCACAACCAATGATGCCATAATGCTATTCAAGCTTATACATATTTCAAAGATACACAGTACAAGCTCAGGGCCCAGTCCTGTAAAACTGTATGTGAAGGTTTAACTTTAAGACACCTGAGTTGTTCCATTGAATTCAAAACTGTCATTGAGTACACTGGGGGAAGGATTAAGACCATAAGGTATAAAATTTTTAAATTATGGAGCTATTTCCATTTCACAGGGTTTGAAACAAATCATTTTTTTCTTTAGTTCCCTAAATTTTTAGTAACTTTGTTATTAATTTCTATTTTTAAAAACAATCTAATTTATGTTGCTCTCCATTTGCCCACCCGTTTCCCCCCTTTTCAAATTTTATTCATTTTATTTAATTCATTGACAAATGTTGAAAGATTTTCAGTTTTTAGGAAAAAAACAAACAACAACATGAAAAAAATAATTCATCTCAAAACTAAGTGAAAATTTATATGCAATTTTATTTTGGAAATTTTAGTTGAAAACATTTCCCCACTTTTTTATTATTATTATACCTCATTTCTCAGAGAGATATTTTGGTCAAAAATATTGCCCATAATATTCCATGAATGTAATATTTTAATATAAGAACTGTTTTATAGGTATTCATCTAAAAAATTGGTGGTTGGTAGGTATTTTGATCCAAAACTGGCTTTTTGGATTATACCAACATTTTCCATAACATTTTTCATATAGTTCTACATTTTTTTAATTGTTTTTGTCAAAAGGAAATGAAAATTAATATTGTGTCCTCTATATTTGAAATTAAACATTTTTGGTTTTCAGGGGCTTTTTAGGGGGAGGGGAATGTTTCCACCCCTGCTTTTTCAGTTGATAAAAGAATGGAAGAGGGAAAAACAAAGCTGTATGTCAACTGGAATCAAAATCAAAATGATATGTTTTGAAAAAAGTCACGCACAAGAAAATGTTTTATTTCTTTTGAAAATTTCCACAGAAAGTACTTAGCATTTATTTACCAGCTCTAATGACAAAGATTACTGAGGCGGTTTTAAAAATCAACCTAAAGAAAACAATCTACAAAGTGAGCACTGTACTGATCTTACTGTAAGCCAACCTGGCTGCATTCTCTGCCTTAGTGATTGAGACTGATTCTGGTCTCAGTATGTTAATTAACCTGGACGTTGTAGCTCTTCATAGTGTCTTTCAGGATGTGTGGTACCTGTCAACCTCGTGCTGAATTTCATCTTTTATAAAACACTTACCCTTTTGATTGTTTCTAAATTCCATGACAACAATTCTAAAAATAAATACATTACTGTATTATTAATTAACTTAATATCCTGCATTGTTATTCCAGTATCAATAAACAGTTGTAAACCAATTGGACATCTCAATAATATCCTTGATATGATGTTAAAAAAAAGTGTCTTGAGTCATGTGCCTGTCTCTATTAGTCTGACTAGTATAGCTGAATGAAAAACAAAATTTCTGTCCCATGGGAAATTATGATATTTCAGCATTTGTTTTTGTCATGAACTGGGACAAAAAGTTAAGACTGAATTTTTTTCAGGAAGTAAAGTTCTAAAAAAATTTTGATTCTGAAATGGCAAAACATTTAGTGGTTCCCAAACTTTAACAACCTGTGAACCCCTTTCACCAAAATGTCAAGTCTCGCGAACCCCCTCCTAAAAAAGAATATTTCCAGGGATTTTCTTCTTTACCTGAGTATAAATTATAAAAGCAGTGATCTTGGAAATATAAAATTTGTTTTTATGGCATGCTTATTACACACTATTTATTATTAATTATTATTTATCATTACAGTATTTTTATTACATTATGAAAATGGCAACACTCTTCCAAGATCTCACTTTTGTAGCTTGTATCACTTTGAACTTAAACAATTTAACATTCCCCAAAATCAAAATATTTTGTTTTGGATTGCTGAACTGACCTAAACACATTATTTTGGGTTAGTTCAACGTTAAACTGCATCTCTCTATTCTGGCAATTGCCTCATGGGATATGTCATTCCCAAGCCTGATACCCCCATTTTCCCCTGGGATCCACAATCCCTGGCCAGACTTTGTATCTCTCATCATGTACCAACAATCACAGGACTCCCAGGATGCATCACACCACCCTGTCAGAGGGAAGACTGTATTGAATTATGGGATCTGTAATTCAGCAAAATAGCTCAGTCCATAGAGAGAATGGGGGCCTGAACTGCACCTAGGAGGCAATTCACCCAGAACAGGGAAAAGCAATTTAATGTTGAACTGACATGAAATGAAACATTTTGGGTCAGTTCAACAATCTGAAATATTCCACCCAAAAAAGAAATATTTCATTTAAGTTTTTCTGATAAATCATAAGAAAATTGAGAGACAAAGTAGGTGAGTGGACTCACCCCCAGGGCGCCTCTTCCAGGAATGAGCTCTTCCAGTGTCCTGGAGCGCCCCCTTCAGGCTGGTGGTCCGCCTTGCCACTGGCCCCCATGTCCCTCCCCGGACCCCGGTGCCCCTTTGTCCGGGATGCTGCCCTTCTGGCAGTAACCCCAAATCTCAGGGCCTCTCCACCCAGGGGAACCCCCACCAACTAACCCCACCTCGCCTCGGTGTAAGGCTACTGCCAGTCACCATCTAGCCCCACTCCCTGGGGCAGACTGCAGTATAAGCCATTCATCATAGGCAAGGTTGGGTCTGGACCTGTTGCCCCTCTCTAGAACCCAGTGCCTCTCTGGGGCCTTGGACAAGTCCCTGCAGCCTGGACAGTTGCCAGCCTGGAGCTCCCCAGCCCCTCTGGCCTTTCCCCAGCTCTGCCTCACTCTAGGCACCCTGAGCTTCCCAGCAGCCAGGCCCTTCTCTCTCTGAAGGCAGAGAGAGACACTTTAGCTTCTGGCTGCTCTGGCCTTCTTATAAGGCCTGGATGGTCTGTTTGGGGCATGGCCCCAGCTGCAGCCACTTCCCCCAATCAGCCAGGGTTTTGCTCCCTTCCCCAGCCCTCTGCAGGGCTTTTCCAACCCCTTCAGGGCTGGAGCAGGTGCTCACCCCGCTACAGTGAGGTACTCTCTTTTATTGGACCAACTTCTGCTGGTGAGAGAAAAAAATCTTTCGATCTTATACAGAGCTCTTCTTAATGAACCTGAGGAAGAGTTCTGTGTAAGCTCAAAAGCTTCTCTCTCTCTTACCAACACAGGTTGGTCCAATAAAATATATTACCTCACCTACCTTGTCTCTCTAATATCCAGGGACCAACATGGCTACAACAACACTGCATGTTTAAAAAATACGAAGTTAATATATCTGCCCACAGTGGAAGCTGTGGTATTGTCAATTTCACTGTTTCTGGAAAGTGGATAAAATAATCCATTGTGACCAGGTGGCCATGTCTTCCCATGTCAAAAAATCAGTTCAGGTTGTATCCCATTTAGAAGCAGGTTCTTCATATAACGTAGGTTTTTTTCTGTGGTGCATCCCAATACTTCAGACACCACACTTGATCACCATCACATCAATTTCACTATTCATCTATGTCCAGACACAACTACAGTGTGACTTTTGAGTAGGTTCATAAAGAAGTCAATGGGAGATTTTCCATTTACTTTTATGTACTCCGGTTCAGGCACGATGAGAGCTATATCCAGATAACATTTCAGCTTTCTATTTCCAGACATTTTGGGAAAAGTCCTCTCCTTGTACTCATTCTCACAAATGGCTGGAATGGCGTTTGTAAAAATAAAATAAAATTATAAATCATTAATCTTGTTTATCAGTGAACAAGCATGGACATTTTTAGCCTAAAAGGTTAAAGATTCACAAGGCTGTTATTTGCTGAACACAGGAGGTGTGTATGTGTGTGTGTGTGTGGGGGGGGGGTAGAATGGAAGCCTTTATGAGGACTTAACTGAAGCAGTCATTGCTACTTTTGCTATTATTCTTATTGCTAATGTTTATTTGCTCATATAGTCCGAGGCTGTGACTCAATGTCCATTTAAATCAATAGGAGGCCTGCCATTGTCTTCAATGTTTTTTTCAACCAGGACCTGATTCTCTGTCTTAGTGGTAAAGCAGGCAGCTGTGTTTAGTGTTAAGCACATTATATTTTAAACCCTGCCTACCTCTTATTTCCGACATTTATTCTTTTGTGCAAAAATTTGTTTCTTGAATCAAGTCAGTTCATATTGAGCAACAATAGCCTACATTTGTACCATTTTACCAATCAAATCTCAATGAGGAAACTGTGCATATGTTTTCTATTGATTTTTAGCTTTCCTTTTTGATTTTGAATCAATCCTTCCCTTTGCTCACCTTAAATTAATGACCACTTCTGCTGTTAACAGGATTTCACTTTCTGCCTCAGTGCCCTGGAAGCTGATTCAAAACATATTGCAACATTAACTCAGAATCATGTTCTTCATTACACATATTGTTCAAAACATTATACCAAATCTTGGGTAATACATCAACCATACAATTTTTTTTCATGTTTGCTGTGGAAGAGTACAGAACATTTTAGAACATTTCCCACTGCACCAAAGGAGCACTCACCTCTGAGGAGCCATTGACTCAGGTTTTTTGCCCTTTGGAGAAAGGGACACAAGGTTTGCCTCCTTCTTTTCAGTCTGATTTGTCTGCTTTACTCACCCCTCTTAAAATTCCATCCTCTTCCCTTAGACAAAAGTGTTACCTAGAGTGGAGGACTGAGATCATACAGAGTGTGTATGGGTGACAGCTACACTAAGGAAAATGTGTGTTCTAACACGTATTAGCTAGTTGAGGCAAAAATCTAGTGGCATCAGTTAATGTGTTAGCTAACACATATTGAAAATATATCTTTTTTACTAGTGAAGGCAAGGCCTTTCAGAAAATATTAGTGCTATGTTCTTTGTGGCGCTATAAGAGAAGACAGCTTCCAAAATTGTTCCATAACCAAGGACTAGAGTTTATCCTACAGCCTTGTCTACAGTGAGAAAATGAGCTGTGTTTAACAAAAAAGTAAGCAAACACGACTTAGCACCTAGGTTAATCAGAGACAGTGACAAAATTTCCACCACTACCCACCTCCTCTGAAAGCCTGTGATGTGCTGTGAAACACCTACCCATCTTAATTTATATATCTTCTTTAACCCACCATCTGGACCTTCACCCTCCCTAATGTAACATGGACATTCTATAACAATTTACAAATTATTTTAAAATAAAGTTAGACCATAAGCACTTCAAGGCTTAGACCATCAATCTGTTATGTTCATATAGGGTCTAGCACAGTGGTTCCCAAACTTTAACAACCTGTGAACCCCTTTCCCCAAAATGTCAAGTCTCGCGAACCCCCTCCTAAAAAAGAATATTTCCAGGGATTTTCTTCTTTACCTGAGTATAAATTATAAAAGCAGTGATCTTGGAAATATAAAATTTGTTTTTATGGCATGCTTATTACACACTATTTATTATTAATTATTATTTATCATTACAGTATTTTTATTACATTATGAAAATGGCAACACTCTTCCAAGATCTCACTTTTGTAGCTTGTATCACTTTGAATAAGCCTGTTATAAGACAAGGCTCCTATGTTTCATCTAGAAGTATCAGATGTGAAACAGCATGAAGGTATCTAAGAAGCCAACTCAAAGAGTTCCTCTTATACCAGCATTCAGGTCTTCAGCAGTTCAAGCAAACAACACACGTTACAACAAAGCTTAAACTTGTTCTTCATAATAATTTTATGCTTAATTATAATTAATAATTATTTAATTAAAATTAATAATTTAATAGACTAGCTGCCTATTTAATTTAAAAAACAGCAAAAAATATCCACCTCCCTTTCCATTTCTTATAAGGAGTCTTGAAGTTTTAATCTCCTCAGTGTGATAGATGTGCTTGCTTTGATCTGCTTAGCTCTTGGAAGTCCAGGGGCTCTGGGCTGCTGGTCCCGTGCTGCCCAGGGTCCCTAGGGACAGCTCTGTCCGCCATTAGGGAATTTTTTCCCAAGAACCCCCTGTAACATTTCGCGAACCCCCAGGGGTTCATGAACCCCAGTTTGGGAACCACTGGTCTAGCACAATGAGGATCTCTGATTGATGCCCTAAGACTCAATAGATACAAAAATATATAAAAGTGTTTAAAATATTTAAATGCGTCTATTTATTGCTACAACCAGGCCAAAATACTTCCTACTGAGCAGTGTATTAATAAAAATAAAAAGGTAACATGAAAATGTTTCAGATGATTCAATACCTAATGTATTGCTTCTTGAGTATAAATAGTTTTTCCTTGTCAGCTGAATTTGTACATGTTCATGTACCTGACACTATGTACTAACGTAGCAAGAGTTCTGATATTATTTATTATAGTGTCAGTCTAGCTGTTTTTCTACTAGTGTAGTGCAAAGCCAGAATATTTTAAATGGCTTTGGATAGACAAATATGGTCTATTGTTTTCATTATTTTTGTTTATAGTTTTTTTTTAATCTTGATTTGTCAAATTAATAAAAATGTTGACATTTTATGAACATATAAATACATTTCATTAAAAGCAGTGTCAAAAGCAATTAATATTAGCTCAGATCCTGCAAATACTAACTCATGCTTAAAGTTAAGCATGTGGGGAGTCCTGTTGAAGTCAATTGATTTTAAAAGACACTGATTTCAATAGGATTCCTCGAGTGCTTAAAGCAAAGTATGTGTGCAAATAATTGCAGAATTGGGGCTGTGGTTTGCAGACTGTTGTCCTTCAATTGGAGTAGATCACTGAACAAGGATCCAGAGGTACAGTTCCCATAGCGCACCCAATTCTAAGTGAAGACAGATAGGGTAAAGGACAGAAGAAGATTCTAGATGATGCCAGTACTGGTAGTTTACCGCCTTACATCCATGATAGGTATCCAATCTGGCCAGCATGACTTGTCTACATTAGCCTTTTTTGCCTACAGTTTGCTACTATTGCTATCATTGGAGCACTGACTGCAGTACAACAACTGGTGATAGCGATATACTACAAGCAAACAAGGCTCTGGCAACCATTGGGGTTTTAGCCACTATGGCGACTACTCCTGCTGTGTTTACCTTCTTTTAGAAATTCATGTGAAATCTAGCCTTAGATTGGAAGTGCTGAGAGGCATGGATCAATTTACCCTCCAAGCAATGCATTGCACAGAGCATTAGGCATTGCACATAGCTCAATCTGTGTCATGTAGCAGAGTATCCATGACCTCCTGCCTTCACCACCTCTAGGTTTGCCAGGTGTCTGTTTTTTTACTGGAACACCCGGTCGAAAAGGGACCCTGGCAGCTCCGGTCAGCACAGCTAACCAGGCCACTAAAAGTCCAGTTGGCCACAGCAGGGCTAAGGCAGGCTACCTCTCTGGCTCAGCAGCATGTCTCTCCGGATCCTAGGTGGAGGTGCGGCCAGGGGGGCTCTACGCGCTGCCTGCACTGGCTCCGCAGCTCCTATTGGCTGTGAAGCCATGGTGGGCGTGAATCTCAGCTCTTTTTTTTCTCTCCACCATTCAGTACAGGCTCATGGTTGCTGCATTATCAACTTGGTCACCAGGTCAGCGTACAGTCTATACATCCCATAACAACACCCCAGAATGATATTAGCTTTTTTTGACTCAAGTAAAATTTGTGCTCCACCCCCAGATTCTTTTCAGCAGTACTACCACTTAGCCAGTTATTCCCCATGTTTTTAGTTTGCATTTGAATTTTCCTTCCTAAGCAAAGTACTTTGCACTTGTCTTTATTGAATTTCAGCTTGTTGCTTTCAGACCAATTCTCTAATTTCTCAAAATCATTCTGAATTCTAATCCTGTCCTCCAAAGTGCTTGCAACCCCTTCCAGCTTTATGCCATCCACAAATTTTATAAGCACACTGTCCACTCCATTATCCAAGTCATTAATGAAAAGATTAAATCATTCCAGACTCAGAACTGACTCCTGTGGGACCCCACAACATATATCCTCCAACTTTCACAGCAATCTATTGATAACTACTCTTTGAGTATGGTCCGTCAACCAGTTGTGCACCGAATTTATAGTCTAGACCACATTTCCCTAGTTTGCTTATGAGAATGTCATTTGGGACTGTGTCAAAAGCCTTAATGTCTACTGCTTCCCCTCTAGCCACCAGGCCAGTAACCATGTCAAAGAAGGAAATTATATTTGTTTGGCATAATTTTTTTCTGGACAAATCCATGCTATCTATTCCTTATAACCCTAATATCCTCAAAGCGCATACATATTGATTGTTTAATAATTTGTTCCAGTATCTTTCCAAGTATGGAAGTAAGGCTGACTGGTCTCTAATTCCCTGGGTCATCTTTGTTCTCCTTTTTAAAGATAGGTACTATGTTTGCCCTCTAGGACCTCACCTGTCCTCCATGAGTTCTTGAAAATAATTGCTACTGGCCGAACAGAACAAGAAAATGGGAAATTATTGTCCACAAAAGAGGGAAATGTCAAGAAGTGATCCAATGTTGCATTTTGACAAGACTGGAAGACAGAAGCTGGAGGAAATGAATGCTTCAGCATTGGAAGGATAGAATCAACAACAGGGAGAAAGAAATGACCAAACATAGACTCACCAGACAACTAAGAACTTTATTTCAAAGAGGAGAATTTACACAAATAGACATTGAATCATATACAGTGGAGATTACTGGTGCTGAATCACATGCAAACATATTGGTAGGAGCAATGATACAGGATAAACAGCCACCACAAATAGCAGAAATATCAAGGATAAATATGAATGAAACAGCAACTGAAGAAAGTACTGGCAATGTGAATGATTTGTTGATTGAGATCATGCACAGTGTAAGAGACTGTGAGCACTGACCATCACCACCAACTATGGAATTTGTAGACCAGCAAAGACTGGATGATATAGTGCAAGCACTGAAAGAAGTACTCAAAGAAGCTATCAGACCAATGAGTATTAGCCATGATATAATTTATGCTACAGCGATGGTAACAGCTCACCAGCTTAACATCAAGCCATCTGAGGATGTGAACAACCAGAAAGCTCCATATATTCAAAAACCTCCATGGAAATGAAGGTTAAGCCAGAAGATTAAGCTTTTATATTGAGATATTAGCTGATTGGACACATTTGAGAAAAATCATTTGAAGAGAAAATAGAAGCAAACAGCCCTGGAGATGACATATCAACGGAATGAGTGGGATGTGAGAGTTGTGAAGGAGCAATGTAAACAGAAGCTGAGCACATTGAGTCATAAGTTTGAAAGTTATTCAGCATGAAGCTGTCAGTATCAAGAGAACAGATTCTTTGTGAGAGACCTTAAGAAATTCTTTGATCAGATCAAGGATAAAAGCAGAATAGGGGGAAAAGACCCAATAAATAATGTGGAATGAAATCTAGTCTGAGGATGTACAACAAATTAGACAGTGGACTGGATTAAAAATGTGAGAGAAAAAGCACCCGGACCAGGTGGGGTGCATGGATTCTGGTTGCAACGCCTAACAACTCTCCATGATTGTTTTCTTGAACAACTTAATAAATGTTTGAAGAATGTATGCTGAAATGGATGATGACAGGAAGAACTGTCTTCATACAAAAAAAGAGAGAAGGCAAAAGCAATCCTAGGAATTATAGACTAATCATGTGTTTAGCAACTATGTGGACATGTCTGGTGGTAATTATGGCAAAGATCAAGATAGTGCTAGCTCATAATGGGATGCTTCCTCTTGAACAAAAAGGATGCACAGTGAACACAAAAGGGACAAAATTCCACCTAAGACTGAACAGGAGGATCATAGAAGATGCAGAACTAAAAAAGGAAAGCTTAGAGATACTGTGGATTGACTACTAAAAAAGCATTTGGCAGTGTCCCACATTTATGGATTGTTGAGACATTGAAATGCACAAGGTTCATCTAAAGATCATTTCCTCTCTGCAGCAAGGTCTGCTTAACTGGAACACTTTACACCACCTGAAGAGGTCCAAAGTAAAAAAAAAAGGGGGGGGGGAGCCTTTCAAGGGGATACCTTATCACCAATGCTATTTTGTGATGCAGCCACTGATATAGATGCTCTATGAGATAAATTGTGGTTATCATATCAGTAAAGAGCAACAATCAGTTAACCATTTGCTATATATGGATGGTCTGAAACTATATGGATAGTCACAAAAGGAGATACAGAGAGTGATGATGTGTAGAAAAGTTTGGTGAATATATAATTAGGGGTTGGTTTGGCTAAATGTGTGTAAAGAGGGACAAACTGGAACAAGCAGATGGTGTGAAAGTTAACAAAGGTACTAGCCAAGATACTTCTCAGCATGGCCCCCTACAAATACTTTGGAATCAGGGAAATGTTGGAGTTATAAGATAAGGATGTCAAAGAAGATGTGAGGAAAGAATATTACAGATAAATAAGAATTGCTCTAAGGACAAAACTCAACAGGAAGAATCTGATCTGAGCCATTAATATGTGTACGATACCAGTAGTTTGATACACTGCCGGAGTGGTCTAGTGGAATCAAGAGGCGAAGAAAAAAATTGACATCCAGACAAGAAAGCTGTTGGTGATGCCTAAAATAATGAATATCAATGGAGACATGGACAGGATGTACAACCAACAAATGTGATGGAGGAAATTGCCAGTGAAGAATAAAACTGATATCTCAATATAAAAAGTTCATCTGATCACAATAACAAGTGATGGTTGAGGGTGCATCCCTGCCCAAGAAAACATAAAAGAGAGGAGAAAGCACATAGCCAAAGAAAGACTCAAAATATTTACACAGAAATCAATGCATCGACAGTGGTGGAGAGGGATCTAACCTATTAGCGATTGAAGATTAACCAACTCATGGCTTACAGAAGGATACCTCAAAAGAGAGACGGAAAGCCTCATTATGAATGCAGAAGAGCAGTCCTTAAGGCTTAATTACGTTTGAAACAAAATTGACCAACAGAACTGCTCCCCAAACTGCAGAATGTGTTCTGAAAAGGAAGAGATGGTGGAACATGTGCTGAGTGCCTGCAGGAGCCTGGCTGGGAGACAGTATAGGAACCGACACAAATGAGGTTGCCAAATGTCTGCATTGGAGCCTCTGTGGCAAATACAGATTTAAACAAACCAAGCGATATTACAACCACTGAATTGAAAGCACTCTGGAAGATGAAGAAGCTAAGATTTTATGGGCTATGGCAATTGTCACAGACCAAATGATGCAGGCAAACAGGCCAGTTATTATAGCAAAGAAGACAAACAAGACTATGATAATTGATAATGCCATACCAGCAGACAGAAACATAAAAAAGAAACCAGAAGAGAAGATAGTGAAATATGAAGAACTCTGCCATGAAGAGGAAATCTCTTGCCTTCAAAAAATCTTAGAGATTTGTGGATGTACAAGGTTGAACTTCTCGCCTCATCCGTAGTGGTGATGATGTTAAGGAACACCACAGACCTAATGGAAAATTAAGAGGAATGAAATTCAGAGTTACAATGCCACTGTATGGAAATACCCCACATAAGGGAGTACAGCGGCATATATCATTACTTAATGTACTTTAGCCTTCCTGCCATTTGGTTAGTCATCCAGCTGGAAGAAATTCTGAAACTCTGTATTTACTCTGTCCCTTTAGCAATATTGTTATATCTTTATAGATTATTTCCAAGCTCTCAAACCAAATAATCTATTTGAATGGCTGACTATATGTTGCCTTCACTTAGCACCCTTTAAGCTATGATTAGAAAGTGCTCTTTGCAAATACTTTTCAGCTGAAACAATGTGGGAATCAGTGATATTTGTCCATCTCTGGGATCAAAAGTGGTATGTGGCAGGCATTTTGTGTCTGTTCATCACATGTTGCCTATAGTCATTTTGCCCTATAATTTAATTTTTGTCTGGTTTGCTGGACATGTGCTTTATTCTTTTTATAAGTATGTCATGGTTCTAAATTTATGAACAAAGAGAAAAAGTTCTGAATAATGTATCCCATTAAGAAAACTATACAATTGTTTAACATATTTACAGATGGTATCCATTCAATTCAGATAATTTATACTGAATATTTGGAATAGAACAGAATATAAATCATGCTGTTCTGCAGCCAAATTAGACATTATCTTTAACAACATTTAGTAATGTGGCTTTCAGATTAGGAGTTAGACAAAGGTAAAATGACTTTTTTGGTGTAAAAATGGTGAACTTCCACCTACTTTACAGGACCACCATTGGAGGTTAATCCTGAAGTAACTTGGCAGAGCAGTGTGTAAGCGTTTGCAAAATATTTAGCCTCACTATTCCTGGCTCTAACCAGTTCAGAATTATCTGGCCCCAAGTCTCCATTGCTTCATTTGTAATGCAAATGTTTGCAGTCCCCATATTCTCAAAGCAGCCAGGGGTCTGTCTGGCCCCTCACGTAAGATAGAGAAGCCAAAAGAGAAATCAGTAGAGCTTTCATTAGAGCTGTCTACACCCCTTGGGGCCATCACATCCAACATTAATCAGACCAGAACGTGCTATGCTGACACCCCTTTTCTCAACACAGCTCTCGTGATGAGAACTAAGAGGGAGGTCAGTAAAGTACCTTCATGTCATATCTACACTGACCAAGGAGGTCACCTGCATTCAGTGGTATACCTGGTATGCCAGCTTTCTGCCTGGAGAATCAACCTTTCTGTCTCATCACTGCATGTATACAAAACAGGCAGCAAATCCCCTTCCCCACAAAATTAAAAACAATTCAACTTAATTTGATGTTATGAAACAAAGCAATTAAACAGATGAGCACACAGTTTCCTCTGATCATAACATAAACAAAACAGAATAATGTGTATTTAGAGATGGTGTACAGTTTGCTTCTAATTGATCCCTTAATTGCATTCCAGTCTTTTCTGAATACTAAACACTTGGGTTTGATTCAGCAAAAAATTTGCTCCAGGCAGGGCATTTATGAGACCTCTGTCTTATTTAGGTACTAGAGAGAGTCTGCAGCTCTTCAGTTTATCCAGACTGCTTAATTTGGCACTTGAAACATTTAAGAACAGATGGAAGTTCATATTTTGGAGAGACTTTTCTGTTCAGGAAATTGGTAATTGTGTATGGAAAGTTTCAACCTTAGACCAGTGATTCAGGTCTATCTAACTGGGCCCTCATCACCATAGTATATGAGCCTCACCTATATTTTTTAATTTGCCCTCAGAACACTCTTGCAGAGTAAGGAAATATCCCCATGTTTTACAAATTGGAAAAGCGGGATTAACAACGTTAACGGGCACATAGAGATATTGCTCAGTACCACACATGGAGTCTGTTGCAAAGCTGGGAATTAAATTCCAATCTCATAGAATCATAAAATATCAGGGTTGGAAGGGACCTCAGGAGGTCATCTAGTCCAACCCCCTGCTCAAAGCAGGACCAATCCCCAACTAAATCATCCCAGCCAGGGCTTTGTAAAGCCTGACCTTAAAAACCTCTAAGGAAGGAGATTCCACCACCTCTCTAGGTAACCCATTCCAGTGCTTCACCACCCTCCTAGTGAAAAATATTTTCCTAATATCCAACCTAAACCTCCCCACTGCAACTTGAGACCATTACTCCTTGTTCTATCATCCGGTACCACTGAGAACAGTCTAGATCCATCCTCTTTGGAACCCCCTTTCAGGTAGTTGAAAGCAGCTATCAAATCCCCCCTCATTCTTCTCTTCTGCAGACTAAACAATCCCAGTTTCCTCAGCCTCTCTTCATAAGTCATGTGCTCCACCCCCCTAATCATTTTTGTTGCCCTCTGCTGGAATCTTTCCAATTTTTCCACATCCTTCTTGTTGTGTGGGGCCCAAAACTGGACACAGTACTCCCAGATGAGGCCTCACCAATGTCGAATAGAGGGGAATGATCACATTCCTCGATCTGCTGGCAATGCCCCTACTTATGCAGCCCAAAATGCCGTTAGCCTTCTTGGCAACAAGGGCCCACTGTTAACTCATATCCAGCTTCTCATCCACTGTAACCCCTAGGTCCTTTTCTGCAGAACTGCTGCCTAGCCATTTGGTCCCATCTCCTGAATCCTAGCCCTTAATGATAAGACCATCCTTCCTCTTCTGGCCAGTGTGGCATGACCTAACATCACATATCCATTTGATGGCTTGTGATAAGAGATACAGCTCCTCAAGGCTCTGGTACAACCCATTCCAATCTTCCCACAATAGGAATTGGAACAGGAAAGCAGAAGAGGAAGCTAAAAGCCAGGAGGGTCTCTCTCTCTCTCAAATCAGAAGAGTTCAGAGAACACATCTGGGTTGCATCAGAGACTGATTCAGTAATGGCAGCTGCACTTCTTCATTAATGAAGTCTACAGGAGAAGGCAGTTCCCAAGAAAAAGGAAGTTGCTAAGGGAAGGGCTCTCCATTTTCCCTCAGGAGACTGGGGTAGCAAGCCCAAAACTGTATGTATTTTATTATTTGCATATATTTTTATTTTATTGCTTTTGGATTAGACAAAACAGGGTAATTGGGTGGGAGAAGGCCCTGTTCCACAAATCCTTCGTTGCTATCCAAATCAGTAAATGAACTCTCTCAAAGAATGGGTGTTTAGTTTTATTTTGTTTTTCTACAGAGGAGCTTCTAGTGAGTGATTTGGGAGTGGGAGGGGCTTGTAGAATTGGGACATAGCCCCATGTCTGTTTAGTAGTTTATATGCACTGAGATGAAACAGGATCCTATGCTTTGGACACTGCCAGGGCTCCTAGAGACCCAGGATTAAACCCCTGCTCTGCCATTGTCTTCACTGCAGGCTTGTGTAAGTCACATAGTCCCTCTGTGCCTCAGTTCCCTAGCTAAAAATAGGGTTAATAGCACTGCCCTACCTCACAGGAGTGTTGAGGACAAATATATTAAAGATTGTGACACACTCTGATACTATCGTAATGCGGGCCATCGATGTATGAGAGAGTGGAAATCATGTGACTGACTTTTACAGTTTGTATTTTATTATATTTTTCTTTTAAAAAGTAACAAAGACACTTCAACATCAAAACACTCAGGGTGTTTTGACAATATTGGAATTCTTCTCCCACCTCCTCCCCTCCCCCCCCCCGGTTTGCTTCCAAAACAAAATTCACCTGAAATGCACCCCATTTCACAGAGGGTTTTGATTTTGACGGAACTGCATACTTCGACAGAACGTGGTTCTGTTGAAAGTTTTCCAACCAGCTCTACTCTGTCAAATGACTATGACAAAAACAGCATCATAAGGCTGTAGCACCCTTAGTGCAGACTTACTAGGGATGCCACAAACTGAACAGAGACAGTAACTGGAAGTACTTTCTCCACCCTGGAAAAAACATTTACTTTTCCAAAAATAGCAGTACAGTGGCTCATATTAAAAATAATCAAGGGTATGTGTGATGTTGCACTTATTTTCTGAACTATGTATAAGGAACAAGCCTAGTGTTGAACAGATTGTGGTGACTTCTTTTAGATAGTAATCTTTAAATGGTGATTACTGTAAATGGCATTTTGTCCAATGGCAAATGTAGAGATCCAGAATGTTGTGCCCCATGAAATATAACTATTTATATATACACCTTTGTGTTCAAAAACAGGATAGCACAGCTTTTGTAACACAAGTGAGCATCACTCAAAAGGGGGAGAAGATAACAATGGATTTGGAAGGGAAGACTCCTTATTAAATGTACTACATTAAATTCACAAATAATCTATAGATAGATCAGGAAGAATACTATTCAATTAGATTGTATGTAATAAAATGGATTTAAAACAGCAAACACATTTCAATGTAATCAATGGAGAAGGCTTTCATAGATTTCTTTTGCTAGCTCTACCATTGACTTGCTGTGACTGTGCACAAGTCAACCAAATGAAATGAGGGCTCGCATTGTGTTAGGAAAAGTACAAAAAGTAAGAGGTAGTCTCTGCCTCAACAAAATTATCTAAATAGAGAAGATAAAGGATAGGAGAAGAAACAGAAGCCTAGAGAGATTAAATAACCCTTGCCCAAAGTTACACAGCAGGACTGTGTGGGAGAGCTGGGAAGAGAAACAAAGTCCCCTAGTCCCAGATCGCTGCCCCATTCACTAGACCATGCTATATCTCAAGTAGTGCTATTCCCTTCCCACTTACTTTTCCATATTCTTCTGTACAACTTAGAATCTGAATTTTAAATTGTTTACACAGTGCTATAAATACATGTCATTTTGTAGCTATAAGTCAGGGATCGGCAACCTTTGGCACGCAGTCCGCCAGGGTAAGCACCCTGGTGGGCCGGGCCGGTTTGTTTACCTGCCGCGTCTGCAAGTTCGGCTGATCAGGGCTCCCACTGGCCGCGGTTTGCTGCTCCGGGCCAATGGGGGCTGTGGGGAGCGGCGCGGGCCGAGGGATGTGCTGGCTGCCCTTCCTGCAGCCCCCATTGGCCTGGAGCGGTGAACCGTGGCCAGTAGGAGCTGCGATTGGCTGAACCTGCGGATGCGGCAGGTAAACAAATCGGCCCGGCCCGCCAGGGTGCTTGCCCTGGCGGACGGCGTGCCAAAGGTTGCCGATCCCTGCTATAAGTAATGGGCCCCACAAACACTATGATTTAAATCTCCAATCTTGAAATCCCATGTTGTACTCATAGCATAATCAGGCCCTAATTTTAATGTGTTAAATAAGAGATTTCCCAAGTGGATGAATTTCTCAGGCAATCAGCTGGCCATGAATGGAACCAGTTTCCTTCATTCTCATTGCTTTTTATGCAATTCTGCTCTGGGAAATATTTATTGCAGATTAAAGTCCATTGAGATCAACAGAGCAAGATCGAAGGGAACTATACAATTTTTGTATCATTTAAACGTGACTATCAGAAAACTCCTGCCTCTCAGAAAGTAGCTATATAGTTTACTTCAGGATTAAAGTAGTCCTGTGTTTTAAAATTCACACTTGGAATTCTCCTCCAGGCATTTGCTTTAGCTGTAATTGAGCTTCTGCCCAATAAAAAAGGGTCCATCTACCCAGCAATGTTTGAATCAAATGCAGTGTGCTATATTTCCATAAACTGTTGTGCATTAATTCTGCTGACTAATGAGTATAGACCCTTCACTTAGAAATTTCTATCAAATCTTATTTTCTTTTACCTCAGCTGTAAAATATTCGATAAATTTGGAAGTTGGATTAGAACAAGTACACACAGCTCACTCACATAGCATTCGATAATGTTCCTATTGAAATCAATGGTAAATTGGCAAATGCACCATTGACTTCACTGGAGCAGAATTAAGCTATACTTACCAGAATTATCCAGACTCTTTAGGTCTCTGATATTAGACTGGGTTCTCATTTTAAAAAAAAAATAGGCGTTAGATTTCTTATTCATACTTTCTGCTTCAGGCTCATCTGGAAATACTATGCAGCCAGATTCAGATCCCCCCTTTCTCACACTGAGTAGAAACTAATTCTTGTCTCACTGAAGCAAAGTGGATCAGTTGAGAAGTAATATACTATTCATTGTGAATTAGGGTGTTAGAATTACTGTTCTCCTGGGGCCATATTCTGCATCCCACCCACCCCTGAATCCAGATTTCTAGAGATTCATGATAAAGGTAGTGGCTGTGCGTATGTGTGTGTTTGCCCAACTTTTTTTGATCCTCAGGTAAACCAGTTCAAGTTTGTCACATATTGGATAAAGAGTTGAGTGGGTTTTTAATTTATCCAACCTGCCTGCTTGTTCTTACTGTAAATTATACTTCATTTTCCCCCTTTTTCTGTGGGCCAAATTCACCTTGGTGTAGGCTGCTGTACCTCTCTAAGTTTCACCTGCTTTGACCAGGACTGAATGATCCCACTATTGCGTCTGTTGAATGTAGCAGGGTAACTGAGGATGCATAGATCTACCAGGCCAAAGTTTACAACAGATTTCAGGGGCAGAGAGAGTCATTCAGGATAGAAATACAGAGAGTGTGGTACTGTGCCTCTAAGGTATTACCCACTCAAGAGCTCCAGGATTTGTTATTCCCCAGGGAGGAAAAATGGCCACTGGAGTTCTGAAGTAGAGCTGAGCAAATAACGTTTTTCCCCCATTTGTTGGCAGTTCTGAAAAAATCGGGGGGGGGGGGGGGGACAACATTGCAAAACATTTTGGATAAATCAACCTGAAATGGATTTTTATGTGTGGCAGTGGTAAAGATTTTAGGCCAGTGGTTAGAACACTCACATGGATGTGGGACCTAGGTTCAATTCCGACCCCACCTGATGTAGAGAAGGGATCTGAACTTGTCTTCTGGTCCAGGTGTGTCTCAATCTCTCCTACTGAAGCTTAGCCATGTTCTATAAATTATTAGTCCATAGAGCAGGGTTAGGGATTTGAACTTGGATCTATCACAGTCTTGGTGAGGGCCCTGCCCTAATCAGTAGGCTATAGAGTCATTCTCTCTCATGTTTAAGATTCTTTCAAGAGATCTGGTTTATTACATGTCTGTTCCCAACTGGCTGTACCTAACAACAAGAGTGGGTGGCACTCTGTGACAGACACTGTCTGGGAAATTCAGCCCTTAAAGTCACAGACCCCGATACCACATACTGCTTGATTAGCCTGTGTATCTTCTTATTTTGAACAGAAGGCTTTGGCTTGAGAAACTGGAGAGTAGAGAGAAATTTCTCAGAACTGGAAAGGAAATCTTACCAATTACCATAATTAGTGATCAGAAAATGGGGCACTGTGACCCCATTCCTGGAAAGTTCCTATTGATTTACGGCTTCAGTTCGGGGGGCAGGGGGGCAATTGCTCTTACATAGCTCTTTGGATGTACTGTGTGCTTTGTACCATTCTGTGCTGTTTTGCTGCTGATTATTGATGCAATATCATCATTCATTGAGGCAATGAATCATTTAGGATCAGCCCTGGAGGAATGCCCTAGGGCACTTCTTTGGTATTATTATTGATTTATCGGCTCACCAGCCAGACCTATCGTATAAGGTGCTACTGCCTACAGCTCCTCCACTCTATAGATTCATAGATTCATAGATTCTAGGACTGGAAGGGACCTCGAGAGGTCATCAAGTCCAGTCCCCTGCCCTCATGGCAGGACCAAATACTGTCTAGACCATCCCTGATAGACATTTATCTAACCTACTCTTAAATATCTCCAGAAATGGAGATTCCACAACCTCCCTAGGCAATTTATTCCAGTGTTTAACCACCCTGACAGTTAGGAACTTTTTCCTAATGTCCAACCTATAGCTACTTCTCCCAGTACCCTGGTGCTGGCCTCTCATCTCCTGAGGCCTCCCACATCTGTGGTGACCTCCCCTTGAAAGCACTTTACTACTACTTTGCTGTTTTGGTTTCCTGCTGCTCAGTAGCAGCTTTACTTTGTAGATTCTGCCGCCTGAAACCTTCCACTCCACATGACCACGCACTGAGTTGCTTTTCAGCCATCTTTCAGTCAGGTTAAAGTACCTGGTCTCTTGGATCGACCTGCTAGCATCCATTCACCCAGCCATGTTTTTTCTCATGTTCAGACCTGATTTTCTTCTTGCCTCACCATGTGAGTATTTCAAAACAGTGGAACTCCCCTAGGTCAGTTTCTTGAGACGCCACACACCTTTCCCTCAAATATGAAAGCTGAGTATTAGGTAGCATAATTGCTGCCCAATCCATAGCATTAGCATCTGACAGCATTGAACCAATGCTAATGTACAGATCCTCCTAACTCCAATAATCTTTACAGAGAAGCACAGATTCAGGTAATGTGCAGTATAAATCAAGCACACTACCTTATTGAATCAAAGCCTTGCAACAGGAAAAAATGTTGCCAACTTTCAAAATGGGTTATATAAGAAGATGTACAAATAGATTACCCACCAATGTTTCAATATTAACCTCGTAAATATCGGTAATGAGGATATGCCCAGTGATAATTTGATGTTCTATAATGATGTGCTATTTATTATGTTAAAAAGCATTAAAAATCCTCCCAACAATTGCATCCACCCAGCCTGTAAGCATACTGTACTCTTTCCATTACCGGAACGCATAGGTTGTCTATCCCCTTTCAGGGACAGAGTGTGCCCTCAGAAAATCTCCCACGCCTAATTTTGCTGCCATATCCTGAGTAAACAGGGACCAAAACTTGAACCTCCCATGTGAATCCCTTTGAATTACAGTGGGAGGTAGGAAGAAAAAAAGTTTGAATGCCCAGGTCCTAACCCACTCTGTTTCATTTCCAGGTGGCCCTATCATGGAAAGGGGCTATTTTTTTCCAGTTTGGGTTTGGATGTACCCAAAATCTCATGAGAAAAAATAGATTATATAGATCTTGTGCAGTTGAATCCAAATGCAGTCCTGAACGTTAAATCTGATTTGACCTTGTGTCCTTGTCCATACCTAATCTGGATTCAGAAATGGACATGAACACTGCTTCCTTGGCCCATCTTTATTTGCATAGTCCACTTGGAAATTTGGCAACTTTTTTTCAAAGTAGCCTTGAACTCACTGATTTAATAAATTATCACGTTTTATTTATACTAAACATTATCTGCATCTATGGCCCTCTCCAAAGACTTTGAGGAATCTTCTGAAATCCCTTTCCTCATAGCAGGAAGGTTGCAGGATAGTCTCCGAGCTCTTCCCCAGCAGAAGGCAGCAGTGATAGTGGCTTCACTCATTTATTACACCTTCAAATGCAACTGGAGGTATTCCCATTGTGTGAAATTTGGGGATTCCCAGGAGCACTGTGTACTCTAGACCCTAACTACTAGCTAGCCCATAGGGCACCAACCACTGTGCAAGTCCTCCCATTAATGGTTAGGACCTGGGAGATCATTTTAGATTCTTAAAGATGCTTGTGGAAGGAGGGGACCAATTCTTATTTTGACTCAACCAGTTTTCTCTTCCCTATTTATTCAGTGCCAAAAATTAAAGAACTCCAAGATTAAATAAAGAACTGTGTTACTACAGAAAATCCACAGGCATTTCAATCCTAGTTAAGTGACTCTTCTTTTAGCTGCTAAATTTAAATGTTGAGCCCATTCGTTCATGCACACAATCTTTTTTATACTGAAGCACCAATTTTCATTTTAAAAAAGCCAAATGTTAAAGGACACTTTTTTCTGTTTCCATTTAATGCTCCCTTATAGAAGAAATTTGGCTTATGACTGTCTGCAAGGAGAAAGGAAGGAGGTTTTGCAAATGTGGGGTTTGGAAAGGCGTTGACCTGGTACTCTGTGTAAACACTGCAAAGTTTGGGGGAAAGTAACAGAAAACATGCTAAGATAAAGGAACAAGACTCCAAGGAGAAAGTCATTTTCCTACCTATGATGTAATGAGGATTCCCAGGTAGTTGAGACAAATGAAGCAGAGAACATTAGCGCACCCCTGCTGTCAGAGAGCACAAATTATCATGGCATGTAAACCCAACACTCATCCCATAACTTCTCAAGGCAAGAGGAAGGTAGCAGGCTTTGGCACACCTAACTTAGATAGGAAAGCTGGTCTATTGGCTAGTGCACTGGATAGGATTCAAGACACCAGGGGCTTCTTGTGTGAACTTGAACAAGTCACTTACTCTCAGCTCCTCATTTCCCTATCTGTAAAATGGGGTTGTTAATAGTATGGGGGAGGGATAGCTCAGTGGTTTGATCATTGGCCTGCTAAACCCAGGGATGGGAGTTCAATCCTTGAGGGGGCCATTTAGGGAACTGGGGTAAAAATCTGTCTGGGAATTGGTCCTGCTTTGAGCAGGGGGTTGGAATAGATGACCTCCTGAGGTCCCTTCCAACCCTGATATTCTATGTCCTAACCTCACAGGGTATTTCTGAAAATACAATTGATGGATGATTGTGAGCTCACAGATGCAGTGGGCTATATACACACACAAAGGCAGCTTGAGCTCAGTAGGAGAAGAATTCAACACAAAGAAAATAACAGTTTACTTTGAAGTCAAGGTGATATGTAAAATGGGGTTAAAATGGCCTAAACAAAGTCCTTGCCAAACGAGGACTATGTCAGGTGGAGGGGTATCATACCTCAGGTACAACAAATAGCTGTGTCACCTCTGCCTTGGGGTGCCCTTTACAATGCCTTGCTGGTGAAGTTACCAGCCTGGATTGCTCACAGACAGTGTCCAGCATGCAAGTCACTCTCAGTTATGTCTCTGTGTGTGCTGCAGCCTGCCAGCCACACCTAGGTTCCTACCAGCCTGAATTATACTGCAGGGTGACTCCAACACACTCCCAGTTCCAGACTTTTCTCCCTGAAATGTATGTCCTGTACTGCCCAGCCCTCTCCTGGACAGCATACGTTTAGATAGGTCCATTATTTCATCAATGGGAAATAATATGCACACATTTTGTTATCGCAAATGGACTTTCCCAAACACTTCAATTTAAATGCACTGGATTAGCTAAAGCAAATTTATTAACTGTAAAGAGAGAGATTTTAAGTTAATACAAGTAATGAGGCATAATTCAGAAATGGTTACTGGAAAAATAAAGATAAAATGCCACTGATGCTTAACTTAACAAACTGTTAAATTCAAAGTGAAGTTTTTTCTCACCACATGTTCTCCACAGGCTTACTGGACAAACTTCTTAGGCCAGGACTCCTTCTTCTGTTTAATGGCTGCTTCCTTTGTCCCTTTCAGTGCAGTGGATTGTCGGGGAGAGAGAGAATAGCAGGCCTGTCTTGGGGTATCTGCCCTTTTTATGGTCTTGTCTCCCCACCCTTGAGAAGCATTTCCTGCTGGGAGTAAAGGCGACAGATGGTCTGTGTGGAAGGGAACTCCATGCTGTTTCTTTTCTATAAGACATACATTTTTTACTCATGCCCTTTTTCCTGCCAAACAATATCCATTTAGCATTTAATACTAGAATCATAGGACTGGAAGAGACCTTGAGAGGTCATCTAGTCCTGTCCCCTGCACAGGGGCACAATGGTCTTGGTTTATACCTAACTGAGGGGTCAGATTGCCCTTTATTTCTGAGGAACTGGTTTGGCCACTCCCCAGATATGGAACCTGTGTTAGTAACACCATTGAGGGGAATCTGATAATAATACACCACATGTATTTTGCTAGGACAATAATAATCCACAAATTATGAGTTTTCAAATTATATCTCACAAGGCATACCTTGCATAAAGATTATTACAATGGTGGACACGGGAGTATATTCTGTCATAGGGAGGGGGGGGAGGCATATATGCTATGACTGAATGTGGATTATCCTGTGAGTTTGTTTGGCCTTGCAAAACTTTGTAAGAGGAATTTTATTTAGGTTTAACTCCTACTACCAACATGATGATGTCTGCAACAAGAATCAGTAACAGAAAACCATGGAAGTTAGAGATGGAAATGATTTATTCCAGGGATCGGCAACCTTTGGCACGCGGCTCGCCAGGGTAAGCACCCTGGCGGGCCGGGCCGGTTTGTTTACCTGCCGCGTCCGCAGGTTCAGCCGATCGCGGCTCCCACTGGCCGCGGTTCGCCGCTCCAGGCCAATAGGGGTGGCGGGTAGCAGCGGCCAACACATCCCTTGGAAAGTAAAAGCTGGGAGTTATCCTGAAGTTGCAATCTGCTCCTTGGGAGGAGTAAAGAGGGGTGAGGCAATGGTTCTTCCCTTCGCACCAGCCAGCATTCCTGGCTGGGTGTAGTTACTTAAAAAGGGTGGTGCAGAAGCTGTTCTCCCCCTGTGCTCCTTGGGGTACTGGAATGTGTAGGCACAATGCCTCTTAAGCCCCCATTACAGTAATCTACATCTACACTTTCCTCAATGCATAGTTGTGGCTGAAGATTCACAAGTAAGCCTTATATTTTTCTAGCACTGTCAAGTTCAATTGTCAATTGATTGAAGCAAGTAAATAACCCAGATGGCAATAATCCAGTTTTGACTGACTCAAACTATCCTGCCCTTCCCTCTTATCCATTCCCTTTCTCATCCCCCACTCACTTACACAAGCTGGGATGTTATTCCAGTCTAAAATACTTACTTCACTGGTGGGATTTCTTCCCAGTAATCTTCAAGAATAACTGAGCATTCAGGAACCCAAGGTATTTTCCTTACAACAGACAGTTTGATCAATCTGAACTGCCTTTAACCATCTTTTTAGCTAGAAACTGCTGTAGCAATTAGCTGCCATTTTCTTTTTCTTTTTTCTTTTAGTAATTCTTGCTACAAGGAATTATTTTTCCAGATGTAGTAAATGTCCACATCATCTATTTCCAGCATGAATCATTTACAATTTTGCCTGACTTATTAGGAGATTAAAGCTGTAGCATGCTGACTTTACCTGGGAGAAGCATCATTCATTATAGAGCCAGTGGGAAAACTCAATTTTTCTCTGGGTTATTTAGAAATAGAATTGGTATTCTCAGAATTCTTCCCATGCAATAGAATGTTCAATAAGAAGTAAAATATCTCACACTGTGAGTTCAGGAAAAACAAAATTACTGGTTTGAAGTCAACAGTAGGCTAATCTTTCATATTACAGCCATCGTTCCTTTACCTGTGTGAGAGAACATTTCTATTCATGGGGAACAGTAACTCTGAAAATACTAATTCACTTAAAATGCCAATAAAGATGGTGATTGTCCAGGTCCCGTCCCCTAATGGAGGTTACGGTCTACTTAGAATTACTGTTTAAGAAATGAAGTGAGGAAAAGGGCAAAGTGTGAAAATTCTCCACTGCTGGCTAAGATCTGTTAGCAGTGTTTATTTGATTTACCAAGTATACAGAGCCAAAAAGCATGCCTGGGTACTTCATAAAACAAAGACAATTCACTGCACTGAAGAGCAGTTAAACTGCAGGGGAAGGGATAGTTCAGTGGTTTGAGCATTGGCCTGCTTAACCCAGGGTTGTAAGTTCAATTCTTGAGGGGGTCACTTAGGGATCTGGGGCAAAATCAGTACTTGGTCCTGCTAGTGAAAGCAGGGGGCTGGACTCAATGACCTTTCAAGGTCCCTTCCAGTTCTAGGAGATAGGATATCTCCATTATGGGCATGCCACAATGAGTGAGAGTAACAAACAATAAAGGGGCTAAGGATATATCAATAGAATCATGTGATGGATTATTTACTGTTGATATATACATGATCCATAATTGTTGCAAACCCCCCCACCTGATCCACAGAGGTGTTAAATTTGGAAATGAATTGTAGCTCTGCAGTTTCTCTTTGAAATCTGTTTTTGAAGCTTTTTTGTTGAAAGATGGCTACTTTTAAATCTGTTGTTGAATGTCCAGGGAGACTGAAGTGTTCTCCTACTGGCTTTTGTATGTTCCCATTCCTGATGTCTGATTGTTGTCCATTTATTGTTTTATGTAGAGACTGTCCGGTTTGGCCAATGTACATGGCAGAGGGGCATTGCTGGCACATGATGGCATATATCACATTAGTAGATGTGCACTTGAGTGAGCCCCTGACTGTGTGGCTCATGTGGTTGGGTCCCCTGATGGTGTCGCTAGAGTAGATATGGGGACAGAGAAGGCAATGGGGTTTGTTACAGGGATTAGTTCCTGGGTTGGTGTTTCTGTGGTGTGGTGTGTAGTTGCTGGTCAGTATTTGCTTCAGGTTGGGGGGCTGTTTGTAAGCGAGGACTGGCCTGCCTCCCAAGGTCTGTGAGAGTGAGGGATCATTTTCCAGGATAGGTTGTAGATCATTGATGATGTGCTGGAGAGGTTTTAGCTGGGGGCTGTACGTGATGGCCAGTGATGTTCTGTTATTTTCCTTGTCGGGCCTGTCCTGTAGTATGTGACTTCTGGGTACCTGTCTTGATTTGTCAATCTGTTTCCTCACTTCCCCAGGTGGGTGTTGTAGTTTTAAGAATTCTTGATAAAGTAGTTGGTTCTAAATAGTTGGTTCCACCGACTTTGCAGACCTGTATCTCACCAGAGACAGCATACAGGGCCTCAATGGAGCCGAGTATTAGGGACAATGTCACCAAAAAATGGGAAGAATGCTGACAATTTTTTTTTTTTAATTTTCTACTGATTTATCTTAGCCAATAATAGCAGAATGTGGCTAGGCCAATTCCGTGTGGCAGAGGAGAGTTTATTGGAAGTGTTTTTAGGCCCTGAAGGTTATTGCTAGTATAGATGTTAATCTTTGTTCATTAATATAATTGGCTAATTTGTGACAGAATAAATAATACCAAGAGCAGAATTGCATACTTCTCCTTTTCACTGTTGTTACAATTAGAGCAGTGTGAATAACTGATTTTTGAGTTCTTTGGCCATACTGAAAAATTGGAGAAGAGGGTTGGGGAGGGGGGACTTGGTGAAGCAAAAGGGGGGAAAAGATAATTTCTCATGTAACATTTTTGTTTGAGTTTTTTTTAATTAAGTTCAAATATTTTTCTAAATAAAGTTAACTTGAATATAAGAAAGAAATTGAAATATTTCCTTTCAAAAATGTCAATATGAAACATTTTGATTTTTGTTATTGAAACAATTTTGCAAATTTGATATGAATTCGCAGAATGTTTTGATCCACCTGAATCTGTACTTATTTAGGGGGAGGTCTTTAGATGATTTTTTTTGCCTGGTTCTAGCTACAATACATTTTATTTTCAAATCGCGAATTGAAACACACGGGTAGCCCACTTGATATAGCACTGATCTTGTCTTCACTCACCAGAGATAAACATAGTAGTGTCCTTTATATTTATGTTTCCGTTCTAGGAAAGAATGTAAGTGAAAGAAAACAGAAAGTACCATAAAACCATTTCCTCAGCAAGTGTTAATGTTAATGTCCTGGGTGAGAGAGATCTTGTGAATAATTCATTACATGATTAGCATATCAAAGCAGCTTTTTCCTAGAAAGATACCTTGCCATGCTGTTGGGAACTTTGATTTTGAACTAGTTCCCATATATTTATATATGTTATTAATTCATATGTGATAACTAGAGCTAATGAAGAGAGAGAAACTTCCCATTATTTAGAAATTTTATTTTAAATGTGGCGATTCTTACTGGAGAGAAAAAAATGGAAGTCTGTATCATCCATGCACTGCTGTTCCTACGATCTGCTTCTTTTATCCTTCAGATATTGAGTTTGTATTAGAACGCAGCATGAGATGATGGAGTTTTTTGTCAGCAGCAATTTCATGGTTTGATATAGTTTCCTGATCAAAACTGCATGAAAATCATGTTGATGGAATCATACCTTCCAAGGTACCCCAAACTGACAGTGCACAAATCTATTAATATTAGAAAAAAACATCCTAAGACTTCAGAGAGGAACCATCCCTTCATGGTGATGCCTGATAATCTCGCTACATATAACAATCAATCAAGCTTTCCATTACGAACCCCTTATTTATTTATATTTTTATTTAATGCCTCAACCTACGTACGGTAAATTCCACTGGGCTTACGAATAGAGTATGATAATGGCTGTCAGCACAGACACACATTTTGTTCATCAAAATCTATTCAGGCATACTTTCCATTTAGAAGCAATAAACAAATACTTGTACAATACAAATAGTCCAGGCTGCTCTCTGTTATTTTGTCCACCTGGTGCTAAAAAATATTTTATATCATATGTATGTATTGTTAGCAAATATAAATTAGTACTTATTTTAGACAATTATTTTTATGTTAGAAAAATAACCACTCACACAACATGAATCTTAGAAATTATTTTTCTTTTTCACCTAATAGCTGTATTCTATAGAACATGAATTAGACTTTGTATGTTGATAGATAGGATCAAAGAAAAGAGAGTGGGTGAGTGATGCTAGTGATCTGAATGGAACAAAGGTCAAGATTGGCTTTGGCATGATAAGCAAAAGACACTCTAGAAAAGTGAAGAGCCAAACATAGCAATTCTGGGGAGCTGGGAGCTGCCTGTGTAGCAGAGTTGCATGAACAGTGGAATTGCAAGTAGAAGTAGAGGCCATTTTACCTCTGTATTGGCACTGATGCAACCACTAGTGTAATATTGTGTCTAGTTCTGGTGTCCACAATCCAAGAAGGATGTTGAGAACTTGAAGAGGGTTCAGAAAGGAGCCTCGAATGATTAAAGGATTAGAAAACATGCCTTATAGTGACAGACTCCAGGAGTTCAATCTGTGTAGTTTAACAAAGAGAAGATTAAGGGGTGACTGCATCATGATCTATAAATACTTACATGGGGAACAAATATTTGATGATGGGCTCTGCAGTCTAGCAGACAAAGATAATACATGATTGAATGGCTGGAAGCTGAAGTTAGACAAATTCAGACGGGAAATAAGCTATAAATTTTAAACAGTCAGAGCAATTAATCACTGGAACAATTACCAAGGGCTGTGGTGGATTCTCCATCACTGGCAATTTTTAAATCAAGATTGGATGTTTTTCTAAAAGCTATGTTCTAGCCGTTATTTTGGGGGAGTTCTATGGCCTGACAAGAGGTCAGACTTGATGATCACCATTGTCTCTTCTGGCCTTGGAATTCATGAATCTGTGAAATGACCAGTTTGCCACTCAGGGAGGACTGGGACTATTTGGAGGAGGGAGAAGGGGTGGAGATTTTCTGTAGATACGGCTGAAGAAAGTAGCTGGCCTAAGAAATAATGGAGAAGCCAAGGGATTTGAAGGAGAATTGACAACTGAATTGAACTGAAGGGAGCCATAGTGGCTGAGATGGCTGATGAGACAGAATTAAAATCTTATGAAGTGGGAAAGATAAGGGAGATGTGAGAAGTAAGTTAGGATCACAGGTGCAAGGGAAAAGCTGAAAGAGTATGGTGCACTGTAGAGAAAGAGGCTTAGGCAGGGAATCTATGGGTATGTCTACACTTACTTCCTGGTTCGGCGGCAGGCAATCGATCCTGGAAGTGCTCGCCGTCGACGCCGGTACTCCAGCTCGGCGAGAGGAGTACGCGGCATCGATGGGGGAGCCTGCCTGCCGCGTCTGGACCCGCGGTAAGTTCGGACTAAGGTACTTCGAATTCAGCTACGTTATTAACGTAGCTGAATTTGCGTACCTTAGTCCGAAGTGGGGGGTTAGTGTGGACCAGGCCTCTGAATAAAAAATAAAACCCAGACCAGGAAGGTTATTGGAAACAAAAGAAGATTGTTGTGGCAGAGGATGAAGGAATAGCAATGAGTTGATTGATATGCAATAGAAATAATAGAGAGATCAGTCTTGCATATTTGGAGGCCTATGGGACATGTACAGTGACACAAGTTTTAATGCAGTGACCTAAGTGCCTTTACAAGACTACCACACTGAGGATGAGTTAGGTAGGTTCTGGGAGTGAAAATGACCTGAAAGAAAAATAGTTCTCTGTAATTTTCAGTTTGAAGTATTGCACTAAGACTAGTAGGACCAAGCCTTGCTTAGCATTGAATGTTCTGAAGTGAGGTTTACAAAGGGAGAAAATAGTTTTCAACTTAAAAACATGTGCCAAATGCATTTACAATCTAAGGATATGTCTCTACAGCAAATTAGTGTGTGGCAAGCTGGGATAAAGCATTTCAGTGTGGTGCACGCTAACTATCCAACTGGACCCTACAACTATGCGAAGTACTACACTTAGGAAAGAAGAATCAATTGTACAAACACAAAATGAGAAATTACTGCCTAGGAAAGAATATCACAGAAAAGGATCTGGGTGTTGTACTGGATTACAAAATGAATAAGAGTCAACAATGTCATACTGTTGCCAAAAAAAGCGAACAACATTCTGGGATGTATTAGCAGGAGTGTTTTAAGCAAGACATGAGAAGTAATTCTTCCACTCTGCTCAGCACTGATAAGGCCTCAACTGGAGTACTATGTTCAGTTCTGAGCACCACACTTTGAGAAAGATGTGGGCAAATTGGAGAAAATCTATATGAGAACAAAAAAAAAAGATGAAAGGTCTAGAAAACGTGACCTATGAGGAAAGACTGGGGAAAAATGGGGTTTTATTTTGTTTAGACAAGAGAAGATGCGGTGGGGGCAGTGGGACAGGATAAGTCTTCAGATATGTAAAAGGTGGCTCTAAAGAGGAGAGTGATAAATTGTTTTCCTTAGCCACTGAGGCCAGGACAAGAAGTAATGGGTTTAAATTCCAGCAAGGTAGATTTAGGTTAGACATTAGGCAAAACTTTCTAACTGTAAGGGTAGTTAAGCACAGGAACAACTTACACAGGGAGATCGTGAAATCTCTGTCACTTGGAGGTTTTTTAAGAACAAGTTAGACAAACACTCGTGTGTCAGAGTTAGGACGACTCAAGATTGTCAAATAACAGGCTCAATTGGAATTATTTAATCAAAGATTATCAATCAGAGATTAGTACAGCATTCTACAGAAAGAATAGATACATTACCACCTTTGATGTGATGAAGAGCTGGCTCTGTGTCTCTCCTTCACTGTAACTGGAGGGATGTGCAGTTTCATTCCTCAACTAAGTTCCAACACTGTGTCGTCATATAGGGTTTTCAAACAAAGAGACCCTCTTTGCCAAAAGAAACACGTGTTTTGATGTAATGTCTATACATTCTCAGTATACCTGATTTATGTGTGCAGCATAATTATTTACAGTTGAGAGGACTTTCTTCAAAATAATATCTTTCAGTGGAATGGTTCCCAAGAATATCTGGAGTTTTATAGACACAGAGATGTTACAGATTATTAGATACAGGCTAACACAGAGAATTCCTGAATTGGGTTACTTGAATTCTAAGGCCAGAACACTGGTCCTTGACTGATAACATACTCTTCGTTAATATCCTAAAGTTTCCAAAGAATAGTTAATATGCAAATGAATCAAATATAAGGACTACAGATTTACTAACAGATACTAACACCTGTCAGGGATGGTCTAGATAATACTTAGTCCAGCTTCAGTGTAGGGGACTGGACTAGATGATCTACTGAGGTCCCCCACAGTCCTACATTTCTATGATTCTGTGCACTAAAACTTCCCTAGTGTGTTTGATTTACTGCAGTTTGAAACCACAGTAGACAGAGCACTAGGAAACCTTTTTAGTATGCCGCAGCAGGGTCCACATGGACAGTTGTGTGTGGCACACTGGAGCACTGTAGATTTATATACCCAATGTGGAAACTATCTCACTTTATAGACAAGCCCTAAGATCCTGGTCTGCAAAGACTTACACATGTTGTTCCTAGAGCTTGGCAGGAAACAGGGTTTCCCTTCTGCAGGGAATTCTGATATTTTGACATTTGTTTTTGTTTTGTTTTAGATAAGAATAAAAAAATCTTTCCTGGGCTGCTCATTGTGTGTCATTTACGTTCCATAAGTGTTTCCTCTCTGAGTAGTGTCTGATGGAGGGATTCTTTAGGTTGGCCCCTTTTTGTGTGGTTCTCCAGCTGCTTAATGGCACACCAACCATGGCAGACAGTGATTTCATTCTTACACATATGCTAAGTCACTTGCTTTTGAAGGTATTGAGACATCTGTCTGTACTTGTGCTGGATTTCCATCTTTTTATGCTTGCCAAAAAATATGTTTCAATTGTAAAATTGTTAAAGATAAACATTTACACAGGCTGTACAGTAACTATTTGAATTGAACACTGACATCCTAGACTCTCAAAAATATTCTGTGGCTGAGACATACATATTATTTTAGTTAAAATTATAGGCTCCTAGGAATTGCCGTACTTGATCAGATCTGAGATACATCCAGTCCAGTATCTTGTCTCTGACAGCAGTCAGCACCAGTTGTCACAGAGGAAAGTGTAAGAACCCCACAATAGGCAAAAGTGGGGTTATCACATCATTAAAATTTCCCCAAAGTCTGTTAGGTTCATTAATGATAAAAGGGCCAAAGTCAAGCCTGCTGTAAATGGGCTTGGGTCCACCAAACTATTCCAGAGCTTTGTTTGGCCCCAGGAGCATTATCTAAGATACTTTATTACTGGAAGGCATATAAATATCTGAGAACCTCATAACCTTTAGTGCAGTTAGTTTCACAACACACCAACTAGAATGGGAACTACTACTGTCCTTCCTTTACAGATGGGATGGCATTGAGGCATAAAGAAACCAAGGCACCTCTTGAGGGTCACATAGGAAGTCTCTAGAAGAGCAGAGAATTGAACCTAGGTCTAGTGCCCAAACCACTCAACTTGCATTCTGCAATGTATGTATAGAGTTTTGTTATCTATACATACAGAAACTGGAAGAAATCAAGAACTATTTGGCTTGGGGAGCAAGTGTGTATAGCACTTGACAATAAACACCTGCAGTGGAAAGGTGAATGGGAAAGCAGTTTGAGTATTGTGGGTTTTTAAGGTAAGTATTTCATCATTTTTAATCAAGATATTTTATAAGTGATCCCAAATCAATATAAGGCGTTTTAAAATAAATGTCTTTCCCCTTTAAATAAACTCCTTGCATAAAATGGAACTCAGAGGCAACACAGGTTTCTTGTACACATCAAGACTATACATATCTCTTTAAGAGAGCTCTTTTAATTACCCTGTGAAGTAGCATGGAACAGTAAGCCTGTGATACCAACAGTTACTGTTTATTTAATTACAGTTCTGTGGGTTTTATCACTTCAGTGAGAGATGTGCTGCTTGATGGGTGGGATTTTCTTCACACCATGATATGCACTTTCACAGTACTCCTCTCTATTAACTTAATTAAGAAATTACAATTAGAAAGGAGGTGTCTATTAAACATTTATTTGAACACACAAAGGGATGTCTGAACAAGGACTTTTTCTAAAAATTTCCTACCGCTGCTAGCATAGGATCACCTCTACCAGTAGTGGTAGTGGCCAGAGCATATGTGTAGGCAAGGCTCCAGGTTACTGCCAGTATTTGAACACTATGGATATTTAGGGCAATGAGGGGCTAATTGCTTCAGTCCAGGAAATGAGGGGCTAATTGTAGCCTTCCAGTCTTGTTCTGCTTTGGTGCCCCTGGCATAAGCTAGATGTGGGGCGTGGGAGCTGCTATCTAAGTTATGGCATCCTCACCAGGCTTCTCAATGGGCTGCAGCCCTTCCCAAAATCTATGCAGTACTTCATAATGCTGCCCCACCCCTAACAGGGCCCTTCTGTCCCCAGCCCCACCCCTAGTTTACCACTTTCATCACATCTTGCAATGGGGTCCTGGGAATGCAGCTATCTCTGCAGTGCCTGCTTTGGGGGAATCACCCCATGTCCACCTTATAGGTTATGTCTACACTGAATTGATGCAACCAAATGGGAAAGGACAACATGATTAAGTCAGGGAAAGAAACTGCATTCTTTATCTCATCCACAAACAATAAAATATAAAACAAAATAATCACACTGTAGCAGAGTATATAACCTTTCAGTTAGTTTAGGAAGTTGCTATTAGGTAGATTTTTTGAAAGAGCTCAGTCAGTACTCACTCACACACCAAAATAAGTGGCCAGATTTTTAAAGGAGATCAGCATATTAGCTACTGGGCTTTTTAAAAAACTTGGCCTTAAGTATCCCAATAGGAGCAACTGGATGCTGAGCATGTGAAAATCTGAACCTGAGCTCTTTTGAAAATCTGACCCCACATCCAGTTACTTTCTACAGTTTCTACTGCACCTGTCTGTGCTCCGGTTCAAAAAGTTGTGTATATCACTTGTGAATATAAGCAAGCACCAAAATATACATCTTGGAAATATTCTAGAAAAAAAATCCCTGAGGCCAACTTTGTGATAGCTCCTACTAATATCTGGATGTTAGTACAATGATTAATGTGAATGCTGGCAGGTTACTTGTAAAAGGCATGTGTGTAGGGGGTTAATTATATTTTTCTGTATTTTTTTTTACAGTTGAAAAAATGAAAATTACAGGGAACTAAATCCAAAGCAATTGAAAAGGCACTTAAGTCATTCATTTCATCATTTTGCAACACAGAATGTTTTTTTTTAAAATAGACTCCCACTTGCCTTACCAAGAAAAATGTATAATGACTCAAGCAACAGGGCTTCCAGCACTTTCTGTTGGATATGATTTCATAGCCTTATTGACCGCAATGTCTGGAATTTTTAGCTTATCAGCTTAAATTTTCCCATGCTTAACTTTATCTCCTAAAATGTAGTTTTTGTTATACCCTCTAGCCAACCCTAAACTATTCCTCATTCTCTGATCTGAGGGTCCCAATCTATTGAGTCTGGCCAAACTGCACAAGCTCAGAAATAGACGAGGGGCGGAAAAGATAACTTTAAGCCCCTTTTGTCTTAACCCTATCTTGGTTCAAGCCAAACTGATCTAATTTACATGCAACACCCACAGCTCTAAGAGGCTATTCTGGCATCCAGGGCTCAGCTGACTGCAGGTATGCCCTGACTATTGTCCTCTTTTGTTCAGCTATCCCCACTAGCTAGGAGGTAATGTAGGAGACAAAACAGCAGCCCTACAAAACAGCCTTCTCTCTTCTACATAGTGGGAATCCTCCTGGGGGTAGGTAAACTGGATTTATGGTTGCTTGGTGCTGCCAGAGCAGCACAAGGCAGCTAAAACACTGGTAAATAGCAACAGAGGGTCCTGTGGCACCTTTAAGACTAACAGAAGTATTGGGAGCATAAGCTTTCGTGGGTAAGAACCTCACTTCTTCAGATGCAAGTCAATAGGTAAATAGGGCTCTTTAAACATAACATCCCTATAAAGCTTGAGAGATTTCACAAGGATTTGGTTCAGCTCATTCATTCAGCACCGTCCTGAGTTTTTGTAACCAAGACATTTCTTACAATCTCCAAGACCATCAGCAGGATATGACATTAACCCCTCCTAAACCTGCTATAGCTCTGGCATACAATGTATTTTGAACTGCATTTTGACTCTTCCTGCAGATTCTCAAATATAAACACACAGGTTCCAGGAACCTCACTTTCTTACAGACATAGTTTGCTGATTCTGGAAGTCAATTACTTAAAATATTTAGTTGCAAAAACATTTACATATTTTTTCTAAAAAAAAAAAATCAAAGTCAATTTCAATAAAAATACTCAGAAGGAACCCTAATCCTGGAAACATTTCAGTGAACTGACTGAGACTAGTCAGATGAGTAAAGTTAAGCCCATGATGATGATGAAGTGTTTGCAGACAGGGTATAACAAGCTCTGTGCCTGTGTTGAACAATATTTTTTTGGCCAAAATCTGTAATCTTTCGATCTTGAAGTTGAGTATTTGTTAAAACAATTAACAAAACATTTCCTGAATTTCAATCATCTTGGGAGAAGATCAATTTTCCATCGGGGGTTAAAAATCAAGATGAAACACTTCTTTTCAGTTTTTGTTATTCTGAAACAAAATATTTTGTTTTCAGCTGGGTCAATATTAATATTTGTCCAGCTAAACTGCTGCATTACCTCATGGGAGTTATAATTCTGGGTCCCTCATTCTCCTCTGTGAACCCAGACTCCAGCGGGACTGTGTGTCTCATTATGCACAGCAGTTTCTCCATCTGGCTAAATTGCTCTGGTGCATTATGGGAGCCCTTCAAAATTTTTTGATATTTTGACTTTTTGTCCCAGTTCAGGATGAAAACTGATGTTGAAATATTTGAGTTTCCCATACAATGGATATTCCATTCTTCAACTTACTCTACGTAAGTCACACTAACTTGATTCCATCCAAATAAACAAACATCCCAATGGTTTAGTATGTCTGCAGCAATAATATTGTGACAGATTATACCCAATCCTGGAAATATATACTTATGATACAGTTTTTACAATAATTTTAAAGAGATAGGAATGCAAAACTATTCTTTCCAAAGAGTACTGCATATTTAAGTATGAAAAAATTTAGAACCCAACATGCAATAAATACATATTCAAATATTTCTGTAATCCTTCCGCTGGAGATCATATTTAAAAAGGTAGTATTATTAGTCCAAAACTAATCCATAGTGGCTAGATTAGTATGTGGTTGGGTTTGTGCCTTCCTATACTGAACCCTGGCTTTTCGGGGTAAATCTTCCAATTTTCTATTATCAGTCTAAAAAATTGTTCCACGATAAAGACCTAAATAAATAGATATCATTAGTACCGAACTGAAACTTTTCATAGTGGTACAATTTGCAAATTAAAATGCTGGATAACAGAACACCCAGAAACCTATATCCTGGAACCTTCCAAATCTAAGTGTAAGCCACCTTTGCCCCTTCTGTCCCCTGATGTGCTGAACATGAGCTTGGTTCGGCTGAGAACTGAAGCAACGGTATTTCCAGACAGCTAAAATGGGTATAAACTACTTCTTAATTCTTGCATTAGGAATGAATCTGGCTCTAAAATGAATGCAAATGCAGAACAAAATAATTTATATAAAGCTTTAGTGACTGGACTATGTACTTTTGGACAACCAAAATAATAATAGGCTGAATTTATACCTAGCTAGAGCATGTCACAGGAAGAGGAGTAGATAATATCCCTGCAAGCTTGCAGCTAGACTGGCTCATTCACTCTGACATACACTTACGTAGTTGGCTATTTTTATTTAAATCTAGTCATCCTAATGACTCTCTTTTTTGAACAAGGCTCCTTGACAAGTTTTATTGGTAATTGGGGGAGGGGGAAAATACAAAGCAATTTCATGACTGTGCTTTGAGAAAAGAGTCCAATCCATGCCAGAAAATAAGCCAACAAAGCATTTTTGCTATGATTACTTCAAACCCCAAAGCAATCAGCCAATATATTCGTAAATGTTTCCTTTTTCTGCTGAAGCAAAAACACTGCACTGAAAAACAAAATCCCTTATGCTGCCACAAAAATGCTTAAATGCAGTCATTCTGTGTCTAGATAGGATTTAAGAAATATTTTATCAAGTGTTACTGAGGGACATACTATACTGTGCATCTTTCATTTTGGTGATCAAATTCATGGTGAATTAGCTGAAGGTTGAATATAAACAGGATGGGAAAGGCAGGAAACAGTCTTAAAGCTTCTGGACTATATTTAAAAATAACAAAAATAAACCCACATGCAATGGGTCCTGTGTGGTGCAGATAGATTAGAGCAAAGCTATGATGTTCTGATTTTTTCCCCATAGCTCAGAATCAAGCCTATGAAGATGTGACTGATTTTATCTAGTGCTGGAAGATGTCTCAAATGAAAAGGATTAAGGGGCACATTTTCAAAGTGATGCATGAAAAGTGATGCACACCAGTTTTCAAATATATCTTTAAGTAGGCTACGTCAGTGCTGTGAATTAGCATAGGCTATGTGCCCCCAAACTATACTTACTACTTTATGCTGCTATCAGCATTTCCAAGATTATTTTTCCCAGTTGTTCTCTTCCTTCCCATCCCTAATGTAATCATAATCATCCTTCCTTATACCAAAGTAAATGTAGGACAATGTAAATAAATTTAAGTTATCCAATATTACTTTTACTACGTGGTCAATTTCATGCCATGTACAACCACATAAAAAGATTCTGTTCAAGATTGCAGACATCAGTGGTGTAATAAAACTTTCAAGAATGCTAGAGTTTAAAAATAAATGCAAAAACATAAGAACAGAGTTAAGGTTAAACTTGTTAATTAATTCAAACCTTGAAAAGATAGGAATTCATAGGCCAGATAATCAAAATACCTTATGTGAAATCCCAGGCCCATTAAGGTCAATGGGTATTTTGCCACTGACTTCAGGGGATCCAGGATTTTTACCCCATAAGCCTGCCACCATAGGGATACCCTGAGAAAATCAGTGACCAGAAATACTAGAATGCTTTAGAATCATAGAAGATTAGGGTTGGAAGAGACCTCAGGAAGTCATCTACTCCAATCCCCTGCTCAAAGCAGGACCAATACCAACTAAATCATCCCAGCCAGGGCTTTGTCAAGCCGAGCCTTAAAAACCTCTAAGAATGGAGATTCCACCACCTCCCTAGGTAACCCATTCCAGTGCTTCACCACCTTCCTAGTGAAGTAATGTTTCCTAATATCCAACCTAGTCCTCCCCCACTGCAACTTGAGACTAGTGCTTCTTGTTCTGTCATCTGCCACCACTGAGAACAGCTGAGCTCCATCCTCTTTGGAATCCCCCTTCAGGTAGTTGAAGGCTGCTATCAAATCCCCCCTCACTCTTCTTTTCTTCTGCAGACTAAATAAGCCCAGTTCCCTCAGCCTCTCCTTATAAGCAGGGCAAACCTAGGGGTGTGTGATGCTCAGGACAAATCAGCCTGTAAGGGCCTCCCATGGGGAAGGGCGCACACTGAGTCTCCCCTGGGGCCACTGGTGGGGGGGATGGCCTGGTACGTGCTGGTGGGGCCAATGGGGCTCCAGGTGCTCCACGGGGAGTGGGCCAAGGAGGTTTACCTGGAGCAAGGCACACCCACTGGTGGTCGGGGGTGCCCATCTGCTGGGTGCCCATGCTGCCTCCTGCCCAGCATGGGCTGGGCCGCCCACACTCCCCAGTCTCCACATTCAAATAATGGTGAGGCTGGGGTGGGCGCACGGGGCAGGGGAGCTGCGTGTGTAGCACCCTCCTTCCAGCACTGCCCCAGGCCCAGCAGCGGCCCAGGAGCCCAGGGAGGAGGCGGGGGCCACGCAATCTGTGTGCAGGTGCCACGGGGGAGCCCAGCAGTCTGCACAGCAGCCAGAAACCCCAGCCCCAGCCATGCCAAATGGTATGAGCTGCGGGAGGTGGAGCCAGACAAATCACGCTGCCTCCTGCTCGCTCACTGCCCCTGCTTGCTCCTCTCAAGGCAAGCAGCTGCTGTCCTTACCCCATCTGACACTGTGATGTTGAAGCACGGGGCCCCCCAAAGTGCGGGGCCCAGAGTGGTCTCCCCCATTCGCCCTACCCAAGGGACATCTCTGCTCATAAGTCATGTGCCCCAGCCCCCTAATTATTTTCATTGCCCTCCACTGGACTCTTTCCAATTTGTCCACATCCTTTCTATAGTGGGGGGCCCAAAACTGGATGCAATACTCCAGATGTGGCCTCACCAGCGCTGAATAGAGGGGAATAATCACTTCTCTTGAATCATATAGTAGTAGTTTCACTGTATGGCCTTCTTTACAGTCATAGATTGCATATATAAATTAATTTTACAAATTCTTATTTTGACAATTAGCATACAGAAGGTTAATTTCCCCCTCTTCATTGAGGACCACATAGTAGAACTGGTCCCATGTTTTTCATATGCGAGCCATTTATCCAAGTATCACTAGACAAAGATGTCTTTCCATATACAAACCTCATATGCCAATATCATGAAATTGCAGCACTTATGTGAAGAGAGTAAAGGTTAATGTGATGACAAATCAACAGAGCTGGCATGGGAGATATGTTTAAAACAAATTAAAAATGTGTTCTGGAGTACACTGTGACCAAAAGAACCCTGTATTCACACTGTACACACTACTGAAATAATCTTTGTACAAAAAAAAGCCTTGCAAGGTATCATTTGAAAACTAATAACTTGCTGGTCAATAATATGGTGAAATGTATGTAGCAACATTATATGTAAAGTTATGAAAACCCCTGTATGATGATGTTTAAAACCACACAGCCTTACCTAGGCAAAGGTTGTTAAACAGGTCTATCCTAAACAGAGGAGTGTGTGTTTACTTCAATTTACATATAAGTAGTAAACAGGGTCATCAAGACAGTAGGGGGAGGAAATGGCAAGAGACAAAGTAAATTTGCATATCACAAACAGGGAGGTGGTGAGAAGGAACATGGAGCCTCCTTTACCACCAGATACCATGTCACCTCCTTTACTGTTTGAATAAACTTTGCGTTGAGGAGTAATCTTCAAAAGAATTAACATCAAACCGTCACTGGATTGTAAAATGGGGCAGATAATCCCATATTCGCTCTCTCTCTCTCTCTCCTATGAAGACAAAGAAACTAGCCAGGGATTTCCCTACACCTCCCCTCCCCCTGAATTTCCCCAACACCCTGATGTTGGCCCAACTTAATAAATTCAAATTATTATTCGTAAGCTAGGTCTGAATGAGCTCTCCCTTGACAGCTAATGATGAACTGTGGGATTGGGGGAAAGGCTTCAGGACCAGTCTGTATTTACATGAACATACCTACTCTGCCTAGGTATCCAGCAGCCAGAGCTGTGTTGCCCAAGTGATCAATTTTGGCTGGTGTTGGGTTACAAATCACTGTAGTATTGAATGCAGGGCTAATGACATGTTGTTATTCTTATTGTGTGAGTAAAGGGCAGCAGAACTGTACTTAGTCTGTCCTGATTGAGGGGGGTCACCCTCAGTGCTTATTTTTGCCAAGTCTGAGCCCTGGTACATCTAGGCTTGGTAGTTCATAGCCCCGGGACCTCTGGGCTTGCCACATCAATTATGAAAATAAATACCTTGCTTGAGCCCGGCACTTTCATTACAAATTAAACACTGGTAACCCTCAACTGAACTGCACTTACTAAGCAAGGGATTTTGATGTCAGATACCAGTGGAAGGGGGGGGGAAAGAGAGAAAGAGAGAGGGTGGGGACAGGTGTTTTGCTTGGCGGTGTGGGCTCTGCCTAAGAATCACAGGCACTATTTGACCTGCCCCCCTCCCCTGTTTAAAGATAGAGCTGATTAGGCTCCAATGGGATTTTTTTGTATTGTTAAATGACCAGCAGAACTGAAATCACTGATAAGTGCTTAGACCTGCTGTGGGACAGTGTTTCTGTATAAGAGACTGCCCAGCCTGCACTAACAGTGAGGTTCCCACACAGAGAGCTGGGTGGAACCTCAAGAAACTGGGCATCCCTGCCCATCCTGCTAATTGCCATTGATGGACCTGTCCTCCATGAATGTATCTAGTTCCTTTTTTAACCCTGTTATAGTTTTGGCCTTCACAACTCCCCTGGCAAAAAGTTCCACAGGTTGACTGTGTGTTGTGTGAAAAATACTTCCTTTTGTTTGTTTTAAATCTTCTGGGTATTAATTCCGTTGGGTGACCCTTAGTTCTTGTATTATGTGAAGGAGTGAATAACATTTCCTTATTCACTTTCTTCACTTCAGTCAAGATTTTATAGACCTCTATCATATCCTCTCTTAGTCATCTCTTTTCCAAGCTGAAAAGTCCCAGTCTTATTAATCTCACCTCATACGGAAGCTGTTCCATACCCCTAATCGTTTTAGTTGCCCTTCTCTGTACCTTTTCCAATTCCAATATATCTTTTTTGAGATGGGGCAACCAGAACTACACGCAGTATTTAAGATGTGGTGTACCATGGATTTATATAGTAAAAATGGAGGAGCTTGGTTTGCCAGACTGATCAGCAAACCAATGCTGACAATCTACATGAAAAGGCTGCAAAATACCAAGTGTCTGGATTGCATTGATATGCATAAAATCTTATAAGCCAGTCACTGTCAAAGCCAATTTTAGAAGAACTTAATGAAGCTGTTAAGAATGCTGGAGAGACAACACAGTATATGCAAACAAATATGGCTGTTGCATCATACTTTCTATTTAAGCAAGAGATACCACAAACTACAAACTGGAGACCAATGTTAAGTGCATTGTCACTTGTTAATCCCTGAAGTTGGACATCGGTTACGACCAAGACCAGGAAATGCTCACTATCTTTCTGCAAGAAACTCATCTGACTGGTTAGAAGCATGTGGTGCAACAGTGAAAGGCTCAGCAGTTGAAAAAGTGAAGAACTCTCAAAACATTCAGAAAATATGCATACATGGTCGATGAATGCACTGGTTCAAATGGGAGTCAAATATGTTATCTTGACGTCAGTGGTAGGTCAGTAGATGCATTTCTAATTGTCCAGGTTATAGAAGACACATCGGCTGTATCTGTGACAATCCACATCTTAGAGTTAAATGCTTGTAAATTGAAAGTCAAAGAGATAGCTGCTTGTGTATTTGATGGAGTTGCAAATTTCTCTGGAAGACATAGTGAAGTACAAGCTATGCTCAGAGAAAAGTGTTTAACTCTAATCTCTCCTATACGCACTGCAGAAGCCATCTACTTCAACCAGCACTAGTACATCCTGCAGAATCTTCAAAAGACATTAAAAAAGCCATAAATTTTATGTCTTTGTTATTCTCTTTTTTTTTCCCCATCAAGAGTCCAAAAGGACTGAATGTCTTGGAAAAAATAGAAGATACACTGGAACTGAACTTCAAATGAGCCCAACCAAGCAATCCTTGGCTGTTGTTTTAAAATTCCAAGCCAATAATAATGGTTGCAGTAAAGTATCTACCAAGATGGGACAGATGTAAGTAGTGCAGCTGGTGGACTACTTTTGCTACTAAGTTCATAGAAGACTATTGTCATTCTCTCTCTTGTAAGTCTACTTTTGAAACCACTTGGGTCATTAAACAATGCCATCCAGGCATCTGCTACAACAGTAGTAGATCTTTGTCCAGCAATAGAAGCTACACTTGGATCAATCAGAGAGAGATCCATTGAAAATGTACTGGAAGAAGCAAAGACTTCAGTTCAGAAGTTGAATAATTAAGGCACTTGTATTGATTCCTTAAGTGAAGAGGACAAGAAGTGTCTGTTAAGACAGCTGAAAAAAGTACACACACTTGATACTTACAAATCTACAACAGCAACTTCTGGATTGTACTCAACCTCTACATAGCTTTTACAGATGCTTGTCTTATAAAACACCCACAGTTGAGTGGAATGAGGCACTACCAACAATGGGGCTGCTATGTGATCAGGACAGAATAGAGAATTTGAACATAGAGTGGAATATCATACAATGAACAAATGAAGATTTGACTTCAACTTCTTCTTTATTATCAGTAGTGGTTCAACCCAATCTTTGTGCTATGTTTCCTGGGATGAAAGAAGTAGAAATTCATCTCTTGCTACTCCCAGTCACAACAGCTACAGTTGAGCATTCTTTTTCCTCATTGAACAGAATTTTGTGTTCTGAAAGGAGTTGCCTTCTGCCTGATCATGAGCATATTATGAAGGACTGGAAGTACCGGACACACAAGAAGCCACCAAAGAGGAATTCACTGCATTCGAGAACTTCGTTAACAGAGTTGTGCAAAATTACAAGAAACCAAGAAGGATGTAGATGTAATGCTTCATAGTAGGCTTGAGAAGCCAACTTTAATTTGTGTGATGATTTTAAAATGAGTTAAATCTAATAAAATGGTCATGAAACACTTTTCAGTGTTTACTATCGTGCGATACAGCTCACCTTCGCCCTCATGGTCTCACCTCTCATCATCCGTCACCCCCTCCCTCCATATATTTGAAAAAAAACACCCCAATTTAAAATTCTGGGGAAAACACTGAAACCAGCACCTTTCGGCCTCTGGGAGAGATCCTGACCAAGAAAAGGGTCAGTCACCATCTCGCTGGAAGACTGGGTAAGAAAGGCCATCTTAAACAAAGCCTTGAACCAAAATTTTCTAGATTACATTTCAGACTCTTAGATGTGTGTGTTCAATTTTATTTGGTTGTAACCATTTCTAACTTCATCTCTTATACTTGAATTCACTTAAAACCATATTGTCTTTTGTTTTTGTTTTTATTATTCTAAATTAATCCAGTGTTATGTTTCTGAGAGGAAACCAACATCTGGACCAAGGGCAGTTGGGTAAAGCTGAAGCCAGGGAAAACTGAGGTGATGCTGGGAGAAAAGGAATATTTAGAAGAATTTGCTTCATCTGCAATGTTCCCCCATTTGCTAAGGAGTTGAGTTTTAGGGTCCTTTTGAACTCACCAATCTTACTGTCTGCACTAAGAGCCATGGCTGCCAAACCTCCCACTTTCATCTGCAAGTAGCAGGAGTATTGTCCCATTTCATATGGGATTCCGACATAGACACATAGATCCATGATGGTCACTCATGACCCACTCCCTGAATAAACTCTAGCTCATGCAAAGTAGCCCATCTGCTTAACGACAGAATCACATCAATCTCCTGTTCTGCTCCCCATCAAACACAGAATCCAACTGCAAGTCTTTGTACTGATATCAAAGCTCTCTATGCGACTGGCCGTAGTTGGCGGGGGGGGGGGGGGGGCGGAGGGGCACCTCCCACTCCCACTTTAGACAAGGCCTTCTCCCTCTGTGTCTGTGACCTCTCATGACAGCTACATTCCATAAGAACTATAACATCCAATACATGGAGGCTCTTAAGCACAAGATACCGAACTTTCACAGGAGCGGCACTTAGACAATGGAACTCACCATCAAAGAGATAACTGACTATGGACCTCATCATTTCCAGAACTAAATGGAAAATGCAGCTCTTTGGTTTGGCTTTGTCTCAGCAAGCTCTTCTCCTGTACACATGAGCACGCACACACACACACACACACAGCTGCTCTACACTACAGGGGCAGCCCACAACCACCAGTGGGATGCTCCTCAGACCAGAAAAGGCAGACAATGTTGTGGGGAACAGTTGTAAAGCTGCCTACACTAGCCTTATACCTTCCCAGTGCTGGAGATATTCCCTGGGGCCAGGTAAACTGGCTTTGTGGCCTCTGGAATGAGGCCTGAAATACCTTTTTTAGTTAACTTTGTCTGACTTGGTGGGAAAGGGGTTAGTTTCCTCTGCCATCTCTTTCATCACTGCATCCATTGTAGTCTCACCATAGGAGGAGAGTTCTGTCAGAGTCATTCCTATACATAGAGCATACTGTATCTGATAAAGGAGATTTTTCTCAGGCTTTGCAATCTTCCAAAAAGTTTGATCCATTTATCTACCTTTGAGGTCCCCTCACTTTTCCAAAGAACATAGTTTAAGTATTTTTGATGCTCATGTGCCTCTGAAAAAAACATGTATTGTAATTTTTCTATTCCCACTAGTTGACTAATGTGTGACAATTAAAAGATCCAATTGATTGTCCTGTTATAGTGTTAAAGATCAGCTCTTCTGGCAATTATATGAAGGTAATCCCACACAGGATATAATAGGTACCCTGCTGTTATTGCAATTCTACCATATATCAGTGTGGTAAAATACAATAAAGACTTGGGGGTGGGGGTGCAATATGCTTTTGGAGTCCTCTCTAATTTTGTGGAACATGTTCTTAAATCTATAGAAGGGTCCTGAATATTGTGATGAATTATGTTCCCTTTTAACTGGGAAAGTCCTTTTACAATGTTGTGCACCATAGTCATGCAATGCATAGCATACTTTTCTTTTGGAGGGCCAATCTTTACTCTTCTTGTGAGTGGATTATGTGCTATAATTTTTTGCTCCTGAATGTCCAAACTACACAAATTATAGGATTCTTGTAAATGTCAACAGACTGTTTTCACAAACACAAGAAACCAAAAGGTTGAATGAGCGCAGACTGGGAGAAATTGTTATTTGCACAGGGCCCTGTGTAATGTGAAAGCATGAACTTGTAATTTAAAACCTAGACAGGGTAGATTTCATTTTGGCAGTGTTTCTTTAAAGAAAATATACACTTTCATCCAGACTTCTCTGTACTGTTCCAGCTGAGATGTATTGTACACACATTGCAATATCATCACTAAATGTTATAATTATCATTTGATCACAATTTTAGTAGTTAAGGAATACAATGATCTTTAAAACATTTTCAAAGCATCTCTGAAAGAAAAGAACATGAAAGAATAGAAACCTAATGTCTCTGTGTACAAACACAGTAGGAATCTCAATTTTCTTTTACTCTTGAGGCTGCTTGACAACAGGGGCATTCCATAGAACTCTTGTCTGTTACTGTATCATCTCATAACTCATTCACATTCTGGAAAGAGGGTTAAGACAGAAACAGCAAGTGGGAAATCTATTGCTTTGGCCCTCTCCAAAAGGTTAATTCAGTTGGATAGAGAGATGATAATCTCTGCATTTTTTTCTTTAGTCAGATCTGATTCTCATATTGTATGAATGTTAACCCACAACTGCATTTTCTCCGGGATTCCGACAAGGTACAATAATTGCGCTATGGACACAAGGCTCAGTCATTTTGTTGCAGGGTACAAAACTGATGCAGGCCTAAATAACAAACTCTTCAATTAATTCTCTAGTAGTCGTAATGATTTTAAAATGGAGATATTGTAATTGCACCAGACCATGGCCTACTTAAGTGATCAATCAACAGTACATAATTAATTTGTCAGCTGCCTCTAGATTTATTCTTGAAGATTAGGGAGAAGAATTTATAACAAGAAAATAACAGTTTTATAGAATCCTAGAAATGTAGGACTGGAAGGGATTTTAATAAGTCATTAAATCCAGCCCCCTAGATTATCCCTGAGAAATGTTTGTCCAACCTGTTGTTAAAAATGTCCAATGATGGGGATTCCACAACCTCCCTTTGAAGCCTATTCCAGAGTTTAACTACCCTCAGAGCTAGAAAGTTTTCCTCAATATCTAACCTAAATCTCCCTTGGTGCAGATTAAGCCCTTTATTTCTTATCCGGTCTGCAGTGGACAGAAAGAACTGGTCAGAGTCCTCTTTATAATAGTCCTTAACATATTTCAAGACTGTTATCTGCTTCCCCTTAGTCTAATTTTCTCCGGACCAAATATGCCCAGTGTTTTAAATTTTTCCTCATAGGTCAGGTTTTCTAAACCTTTTATCATTTCTGTTGTTCTCTTCTGAATTCTCTCTCCAATTTGTCCACATATTTTTGAGTGTGACAGCCAGAATTGGACACAATACTCCAGGTGAGGCCTCACCAGTGCTGAGTAAACTAGTGCAATTACCTCCCATGTCTTACATACAACCCTGCTATTAATACACCCCAGTATGATGTTAGTCTTTTTTTTTTTTTTTTTTTTTTGCAGCAACTTCATTATATTGTTCTTGCAGATTCAAGTTGTGATCCACTATAAATCCCAGATCCTTTTTAGCAGTACTACCACAACAACAACACTTAGACAACAAGGGTCTGTAGCACCAAATGTCAATGGCCACATTGTATGGGGTTATTCCAGGAGTCTAAAAGATCCTGGTGCAGCTAGGTCAATGATGGATGACCACATGGCAATGAATTTTGTCAAATCACACGTGGATGCGATTGGCATTATGAAGTTTGGCCTAAAGTGCGGACTTTATTTTATCGGCTGCCCCTTTGGTTCACTGTTTCTCCCTGGTAGATGTAGAATGGTGATTTTTGGGGGGAATGCCAGCCCTCTTCCCAGAATCCCTTCTGTGAAGCAGATGGTTGTGAGGTTATAGCTCATTCACCTTCAATACCATTTGGGAAATATTTTCTCTTCTCTGCTAGGGTCCTCCATTGGCCTTCACTTATACCTGAGCAGGGCCCTTATCAGATGCTACTAGCCAAAGCGAGCCTGAACTGAGGCTCACGTTGGCAGGGGCAACCACACCCTGAAGCAACACAGAAAATACTGCTGCCCTACCAGCTATCCCATGAACCACCTAGCCAGTTATTCTGCATTTTGTAGTTGTGCATTTGTTTTTTTCCTCCTAAATGAAGTACTTTGCACTTGCCTTTACTGAATTTCATCTAGTTGAGTTAAGACCAATTCTCTAATTTGTTATGGTTGTTTTGAATTCTAATTGTGTCCTCCAAAGTGCTTTTAGCCCCTTCCAACTTGGTGTCAACTGCAAATTTTACAAGCATACTTCATTATCCAAGTCATTAATGAAAATATTAAATAGTACCAGACTTAGGACTGACCCATGAGGAACCGCACTAGATAAGTCTTCCCACTTTCACCATAAACCACTGATAACTACTCTTTGACTATGGTCTTTCAACTAGTTGAGAACCCAATTTATAGTCATTTAATCTAGACCACATTTCCTTGGATTGCATTCTTTTCCCCATAGATGTTAATATTAATTGTGTTGAGTATCTGGTCAACATTAACCTTTAATGAAGACTGAAGCAAAATAAGCATTAAACACCTCAGCCTTCTCAAAGCTATCAGTTATTGGCTCTCCTTCCCTACTCAGTAGAGGATGTGATATGGTTAATATGAACAGAACACAAAACCAGAAAATCCCCAGCATGAGGTTCCACTCAGCTTTATTCATAGATTCTAGGCCAGGGTGGGCAAACAATGGCCCGCAGGCTAGATCCGGCCCGTCAGGGCTTTGTATCCAGCCCGCGGGATTGCCAGCCCCACGCCGCTCCCAGAAGTGGCTGGCACCACGTCCCTGCGGCCTCTGGGGGAGGGAGGGCAGAGGGCTCCATGCGCTGCCCTCGCCTGCAGGCACTGCCCCCTGTAGCTCCCATTGGCCGGGAATGGGGAACCACGGCCAATGGGAGCTTTGGGGGAGGTACCAGCAAGGGAGGGCAGCATGCAGAGCCCTCTGCTCCCCCTCCCCCAGGGGCCGCAGGGACATGGTGCCGGCCGCTTCCGGGAGTGGCGTGGGGCTAGGGCAGGCAGGGAGCCTGCCTTAGCCCTGCTGCGCAATGCTGCCACCCCGGAGCTGCTTGATGTAAGTGGTGCCAGGCCGGAGCCCGCATCCCAAACCCCTTCTGCACCCCAACCCCCTGACCTGAGCTCCCTGCTGCACCCTGCACCCCTCCTGCACCCCAATCCCTTGCCCTGAGCCCCTGATGCACTCCGCACCCCTCCCTGCACCCCAACCCCTGCCCTGAGCCCCCTTCCACACTCTGCACCCCCTCCTGCACCCAATCCCCTGCCCTGAGCCCCCTCCTGCACCCTGCACCCCAACCCCTTGCCCTGAGCCCCTTCCTGCACACTGCACCCCCTCCCACACCCTGCACTTCCTCCCGCACCCCGACCCCCTGCCCCAGCACTACATTCATGGCCCTGCATGCAATTTCCCCACCCAGATGTGGTGCTTGGGCCAAAAAGTTTGCCCACCCCTGTTCTAGGCCCACAGGGACCATTGTGATTCTCTATTCTGACCTCCTGTATGACACAAGCCATACAAATTCCCCAAAATAATTCCTGTTTGAACTAGATCATATATTTTGAGTGTAGAGCTCTATGTTCCCCAGGTTATTCTTCCTCCCTTACCACCCTTTCCATTTGCACAAAAGGGCTGTAAAAGTCAGCAGATGTGGCCCTCAGGGAATTCATTCTATGTATAGGAAACATCCAGGAGTTTTCTTGAGAACCTCACACACAAGCCTTAGGCTTGTTGGACTTACTGGCCATTTTAAGTTTTAGGAGACTCTGTGGGCATTATCCCCAGCTCCCCATGAAGCTTTGTACTGTAGGCTTATTAGTCTAAAGGAGAGTTGCAAGGGACCTTCATAATGTGGTGTATTGAGTACTGTGGCTATGTCTACACTGCCTTGTAGTTTGGAGTACAGGGGGTGAATAACATGGGCACAAAAGTGCTGCTCTCTAACACCCCCAGGTGGATGCTGCAAGTGTGAATGAAAAGGTTCCTAATTTGCATTTATGTAGTCCTGTTTGAAGAGGCCTATGTTAACATGAACTAGGAACCTTTTTATTTGTGCCTACAAAATCTACATGGCAGAGTTACAGTGCAGCACTTTGCTGTTCACACCCCCGTAGTCTAAACTAGGGGGTAGTGTAGACCAGTCCAATGCTGGAATTGCATGCTATCACTTTAAGCGTGGGGGGGGGGGGGGAGCAGGAGTGGGAGGTTCCCTGGTCCAGCCTAGAAAAAGGTGGGATGATGCCTTATGGAGCAGCCAGCTTTGTGTCTCTCTATTTTCAGGTTCTTGTGTATTATCTTTCTGAATTCTAGGCAATATAGTAGTGGGATGTTACAGCCCTCCAGAAAGAGTGCTTATATGTTTTCATCTAATTTCTCTTTCTGTTCATGAACATAACACACATCTTCTAAAACTTGAAGGTTGGGGGTGAGGGAAATGCCAACTAGCCCTTTATAAGATTCATACTGGCATAAGGAAAATTATTTAGATGAGTTGCAGAAAACAGCCACGCTACACTGGGAAGAATAACTGAATTTACATTTTGTTTTAGGGCCAGATCCTAGGCTGAGGCTGAGGTGCACAGAGCAGAGGTACTTTACAGGGCTTGCTGCTCCTCTATCCCCTTTCTGGTCTCTCTGAGTGCACCCTTTAGGGACCTGACATCCTGCCTTTACCTACGCCAGTGTGGAGGTCCACAATTTTTCTACTCTTAGACCAAGCATCTTAGACCTGGGCTATCGTACCCTATGTATTAGCCATTCTTACCCCACAGGTCTGACTGAGTTTAAACATCTGTTGTTCTTCACTTCAGGAGCCTGTGACCAATGGTGAATATAATGACCCAAAACAGCCTTCTTAAAACAAAAGTCATTTTTATTTTAGCAGTAGGAATAAAGTATGAAGAGAAAAGGGATTTTAAAACAACAAACCATCAACCTGCATGTCTGTTTTACCTAATATCTTACCATTCCCTGATGGTAACTGAGGCAGGCCTACATTCAGATACCCACAAAGTGGGATCCAGTGTCTCATCTTGATTTCCTACTATCTCTGGCTTGAGAACTTCCCTTTTATACCCTGCTATAGTTTTGTTATTGTTCTTCTTCTTCTGCATTCCTGGGTTTTGGCCCTTTTGGTCAAACAAGTCTTGTAAGCTCAGCAAGAGCCAGAGCCAAATGGTTTTAGAATTGTCCCTTAAATACAAGTGTCTGCTGAGGAGTGGCTTAGTTTGAGCCACTATTTTCCTTCCAGACTGTTTTTTTTTCAGACAGACTTTTCTTGAGTGAAATCAATATTCTCATACTGAAAGCACCCCCATAACCAGGCCACCATAAAGCATTAATAAATTATGGCAGAGTAGCTCCAGCTTCATCACAGCAGTCTTGGGGCTGGCGTTTACAGGGGGGCCTGTAACTCACCTTGGCACTGCCCTAATTCTGCCACAGCACAGTGCAAGGCAGGTCCCCATGAACTATGTTAGAAGAACCTAATGGCCGCTCACCCCAAGTCACACATCACTATGGTGCAAGGGTATCCTGGCTACACTACCTTTATTCCACATGTGCCCTCTTTTCCATGCCACACACTGGTAGTACTGTAAGTGGAGGGTGGGGGAAGGAATTATGTCAGAAGTCAACATTTTCAAAGCCACAATTTTAATGTTAGGCTCCTTAATACATATTCAAGCACATATATAAATAGCCTCGTTTTCAAATCTTTGGAGCACCCAGCAGCTATAGGAGCCCAATTTTAGGCTCCTGGTATAGAAAAGATGGCCAGAGTTCCTGTGTTGGTTGTATGTTGTATACATTGGGGTAATCTTCTCTAAGCGAGTTAAACCAGCTTTAGGGCCACAATGCGGTTTTGCTACTCATAGTGGCCACATCATCCTGGACCAGAGAATCTGGCTCTAATACAGTCACAGAGTTTAAGGCCAGAGGGGACCACCAGATCATCTAGTCTGACCTCCTGTATATCTCAGGCCATCAACACCAGTGACACACCACAAGACACACAATAAACCCAGCAACTGAAATTACACCGAAGTATTAGAGCCCCCAGTATTCCAGTTGAGGGCTTACCTGTGACATGTATAATGGCATTAATACTTCTCTATCTCTACTGAAAATGCCTCACCTGATATCTCCTAGAATCATATTTGTGTTTTCTACAGCCACATCACGTTGGTGGTTCATACTCATCCTGTGATCAACCCACACACCCTGGTCTCTCCCCTCCTCTGTGATTCCAGCTAATGTGCCTCTAGCATGTAGCAGAAATTCTTATTATTCGATCCTAATAATGTATGATCTTGCACTTTGAACGATTGAATTGCTCTAATTCCAGTCTCCCAGGTCATCCAGATCTTTTTGTTTAATAATCTGATCCTCTGCTGTATTGATGATGACTCACAATTTTGTGTCATCTGCAAATTTCATTTTTGTCCCAAGGTCATTAATAAAAATATTGAATCATTTTGGTCCCAAGACTGATCCTTGAGGAACTCCACTAGTAACCTCCTTCCAGTCCAACAGCTCCCTTTTTAGCAGAACCTACCACCTTCTCCCCTTTAACCAGTCCCTTACCCATTTTACCATACTTGTACTAATCCCCATCTTCTCTAATTTAACTACTAATTTCTCATGTGGTACTATGTCAAATTCTTTACTGAAGTCCAAGTATATGAGATCTACTGAACTTCCCTTATCTGAAAAATCAGTTAACTTCTCAAAGAAGAAAATCAGATAAGTCTGGAATGATCTACCTTTGATAAATCCATGTTTAATTACATCCCTTTTACTGTTTACTTCCATTAATGTAATTATTTTTTCCTTCACAATTTGTTTGAAAGCCTTGCACACTACTGAGGTCTGACTAACAGGTCTGTAATTGCCCAGCTTACTTTTTTCCCCCTTTCTTAAATATAGGTATGACATTAGCTATTCCCCACTCATATAATACTAACCCCAAATCTTGCTACTGGTCTAGCAATCTCATGTGCCTGTCCTTTTAGTAATCTGGAATGGAAATTATCCACCCCACCCGCCATTTGTTCCCCTACCCCTGCCTTGGGTTCATTGATCTCTTTAAGATTTTCTTCCACCTCAGTGATGGTAATTTCCTTTTCTATACACTCATTTTCAACAGCCACCCTACCTTCATGCCCATACTCCATATTGAAAACCGAGGCAAAGTATTCATTTAATTTTTGGGCCATACCTAGATTATCTTTAATCTTCTTGCCATCCACACTGCATAGTGGCCCGACCGCATCCTTCCTTATTCTCTTTTTAGTTATATAAATCAAAACCCTCTTACTATTTTAATTTCCTTGGCAAGAGCTAATTCAGCTTGACTTTTAACAATTCTCACTTTACTCCCACATTTTCTAATTTCCAAGATCTATGTTTCCATGCTGATTAGTCAATTTTTCCCATTCCTTGTACGCTCTCTACTTTCTCCTAATAACATTTTTGGGTGATCATTCATCCAGCTGGGTCTAAAGCCTTTCTCGCCTAACTTTTTCCCCTTTTTTTGGGATGCAAATTTCAGATAGTTTTTTGCATAGCTGATTTGAAGAAATTCCAAGCTTCCTCTATATTTAAGTCCTTAGGATATTCAGGCTTTATAAGGGTATGTCTAAACTACAGAGACTATACCAGCATAGCTGTCACCAATAGTTATGCTGGCATAGTACCGTAGTGTAGATGAAGTCTACACCAACAGAAGGGGGTTTTATGTTGGTGTAAAAATACCTCCTTCCCGAACTGTTAACTGTGTCAATGGAAGCCCTCGTCCATAAGCATAGCTATGTCTATGCTGGGTGTTATGTTCAGGGGTGGCTCCAGGCACCAGCGCGCCAAGCACATGCCTGGGGTGGCAAGCCGCGGGGGGCGGCCTGCCGGTTGCTGTGGAGGCGGCAGTTAGGGAGGCTTTGGCGGCGTGCCTGCAGGAGGTCCGCTGGTCCCACAGCTTCAGCGGCAATTCGGCAGCGGGTACGCCAAAGCCATGGGACCGGTGGACCTCCTGCAGGCGCGCCGCCAAAAGTCGCCTGACTGCCATGCTTGGGGCGGCAAAATACATAGAGCTGCCCCTGGTTATGTTGGCACAGCTATGTCAGTCAAATGTGTTTATTCACAGCCCTGACGAATGTAGCTATGTTGATATAACTTTCCTGTGCAGACCAGGCTGGAGTCTAACTACAAAACACTAACAAAGAAACGTCTTTCTCACCTCTCCTTCCTGAAGTATATAATTGAGTGAGGATATAATTAGAACTAGGGGAGAGATCAAGAGAATTGAATACAGATTAGGAAACTGAAGTATTTTTATTTTGACCAGTCAAAAATGCAAAAATTTGGAATGTTGTGTTTGAAACAAACAAACCCCCTCAATTTTATAATTTAGAATAAAAATGACGAGTGAATAAATGACCCAATTCTGATCATTAATGAGCTGCATAGTTGGATATTTTGTTTCCTAGTTGATTTGATGTTGTGCATTCTATGCAATCAATGTTGTAAGACATTAAAAGAAACTCTGAGATAATTAATTTTGAATTTACATTTATCCTTGTTGTGCAGCAAAATAATTGCTGCAGAAAGGGATAAAAGACCCACTTTATACAAAGGGGTTTATAATACTTGTATTTAAACAGCAAACTTGCATTTTACTTAGTGAATGACATGGAAATCCAATGCCACAGTCTAATCCCTAAATGTAGCTCTGTGGAAATTTATAGGTAAAAATACAGTATCAGCTTATATGACATATATGTTTGTCCCGTTCAGTAAATGTTGTAGAGATTTGTTTTATTTGTTTTTCTCCTGCTCCACAGAAACACACACTTAATTGGGAAACCTGAAATTGAGGATTCCATGAAGTGCATTCAGGCTTCATCTATCTTCCCCCTACTCCCCACCCTGTTAAGTCTCTATTTTTCAGTGTTTTCCTGCAGTAATGAAAAATGCTCAGACAGGCATGCTACAGAATGCAGATCTCCTCAGATGAACTTAGGAACTGAAAATAGAAACTTGGATTTTTAAGACTAAACTTCCCGAAAGTCTGAATCATATTCCCATTATTCCAATGAGAATTGATTCATATTAAAATTCCAGCCCATTTTAGTCTTTGTAATGAACCTAAAATAGCTGCCAGCTTGCAGTGCTGGAATTAATGATAATTAAATGTAACACAAAATGTATTTCCATATTTTGTATTGCTCAAATGATTTCATCTCAGATGTAGTATGATTCTTTTTAGAGATGACTACTTCTATTTAATCTCTTTTCCAATTTTAATTTGAATTTCATATTGTTCCTGACTGTTTAATGAATATTTTGGGAGATGGCTATAGTGTTGTTAATTATGCCAGAGACTGAGTATAATTAATTCTTTTGGACCCAAAGTCAGCAAGTTAATCGATTTCTGATGAAATTGGAGATTAAACACAGATAGTTCACTTCTTCCTTCATTCATTTTAATTTTTCCCTCTTTCAATTCAGTCAGACTACTTTGGGAAGTCATTGCTGGCAAATCAATTTGTGGACCCATTTTTGACAGTTTCCAGATGTTAATAGACGAATGATCCTCTCAGGCCAGCCACCTTCTATTGATTACTAAAAAACAACAACAACAAAAATACACCTTTTAAGTTTAGTTCCTTTAAAGTAGATTCTGCCAGCATTATTTGTAAGTCATATTTAAGTGATTTTAAGTGCCTATCAACAATAACTCATTAACTAAGCACACAATAAAAAGGGGTCCTCAACAAAGTTCCCCCAAAGACTGGACAAATTGCCATGGGCTGAGGTCATAGTGATGTAGAAGACATTCTTCATATAACTGAGACATGAACTCATGTACCTAAATTTGATTTCAGGGAATTGTCTAAACAGGCTTAAACAAAAAGAGAAAATGTGTTAATATGCTCAGCAGTCCTGTCTCATTTTTTTTCAGTGCTATAAATACTGGTTTTAATTTTATTTTAATTTTTCCACAGCAGGAAAAGCCCTAATGGCTGAGAGGGGATAATGAAAAAGGGCAAGAAAGAAATTAAAAAGAACTGGAGGAGGACTTTCCTGATAGTCAATGAGAAGAACCTTGAGCATTTTTCATTTATTACTCTTCAGATAGTAATAGATAACTTTAGGTTTCACACAACATCTCATGACCAGAGTGTAGGCTGTGCACTGTTGTAATATCACTCTTCTCTAAAGAGAGTAAGGTAGTTTCTAATGGTAGTTCTTCATGGTATGCCAGGAACAGGGGACAGGCTCACCACCCTGACTACATGAATTACTTAAGCAAATGCTTAAGTCCATCTCTCTTCAGCAAAGCACTTAGGGTGTGATCCACAACGGGACTTGAAGTGTTGCAACTCTGAGCATCACGGTGTTCCATAAAGCCTGAGTGAGGCACCTAGGTTCCCTATATTAGGGGTTCTCAACCTTTTTCTTTCTGAGCCGCCCCGCCCTCCCCCACCACACACACACATACCTTAAAAACTCCACAGCCCACCTGTGCCACAACAACTGTTTTTCTGCATATAAAAGCCAGGGCTGATGTTATGGAGTAGCAAGCTGGGCAGTTGCCTGGGGGCCACGCCCCAAGGTGCCCCATGAAGCTAAGTTGCTCAGCCTTCAACTTCAGTCCCAGGTGGTGAGGCTCAGGACCCTGGGCTTCAGCCCTGCACAGCAGGGCTAAGGTTTTCTGCCCTGGGCCCCAGCAAGTCTAACACTGTTCTGGCTTGGCGGACCCCCTGAAATCTGCTCGCAGTTCCCCAGGGGACCCTGGACCCCTGGTTGAGAACCACTGCACATAGCCAGCATGCTAAGTGGAGAGCTGCCTCATCTAGACTATGTGAGCTGCCAACCAGAGGCGTCTGTGATAAGCCCCACTCCTCTCTGAGATAGGTACCTAAATCCAATCTGCAGGGAGGTACCTAGCTCTGCTAATGATGCATGAACTGGGGCAAGATAGGTGCTCAGCTGCCTAAATTGTGAGATGGACATGGAAGAAAAATGGGGAAGGGTATACCCTTCTAATCTTGAGCCTAGTGTCTAGGGTACTCACCCAGAATGCGGGAGGCCCCTGGTTCAAGTTCCTCTCCTTCTGACGGAGGGGGATGTGATTTGAACAGGAATCAGTGATCACTTGGGTGAGTTCCCTAACCACTGAGCTAGAAAGTCATTCTCACTCTTTCTTTGGCCCACCTAGTATTTCAATATTTGATTGTTTAATTAAAGTGGAACAAGTTCAACAGGCGAGATTGAGGGAACCCTACATCAGACTATTCCCTAGCCTAGTGGTTAGGGTACCCACCTGAGAAGGACTGATCCCTGTTCAAATATGTTTTCCATCTCAGGAGGAGTGTTGGAGGTGAACTGAAAGTCTCTCACATGGTGGGTGAGTACCCTAGGCACTGAGATTATAAGGGAAGGCTACCACTTTCTCAGCTGTTCTATGTTCACTTACCTGAGGTGCCCTATCCGGTAGGAGGGCTCAGAGACCATCTACTGGATCAGGTCCCAGCATGTGGATAGGGCAGCCGAACGCCTACTTTCCCAGTTTGGTAATTGCTTAGAGGCTATGGCGGGAGATAAGCAACTGGATGCCTATCACAAGGCAGCAGTGTACATGCTCAGGTGGGAGGTAGACAGCCAAGTGCCAAGAGAGAGGCTTCAGTGGGCATGCCCAGAGGAAAAAACTTAGGTCCTGAGTAAGTTTAAGTGCCTACATAGTTAGGCAGCAAACCAAATGGGAGTTTTGTGGATTATAGTGGTGCCAAAAACCAGGATTTAGGCACCTAATTATCTTCATGGTTCCTACCCTTAATCATATGCTAATGTCCCACTGGCATTTAACCACATGGATAAAGTTAAGTACATACTTCAGTGCTTTGTTGAATTGAAGCCTAACGATGCAAAATGTCTGCCATCATTGGGTCACAGTCAGATGCACATGGCTTTAACAAAAATAGCATCTTGCAATTTTGTTAACCTAATTCACAAAACAGGTGTCTATGGTTTTTGTCACAATTCAGATTCTACTAGCCATGCAACTGCTGCAGTGTCAGACAGTGGAAAAAATAAATTAAAATAAATGGTTACTGTTATCGTACCACACCTCACTGGTTAAAAAGTTATTTTGTTATGGGGAAACTATGCTCATTCTGTACCTATGGCAACTCTGTTGCACATTTGTAACACCTCAGTGGGTAACTGGATCAGAAAATTGCAGTTTCAATTTTCACAATAATGTTATGGATGAGCAACCATTATTTTACAATTAAATGATCCAAATATGTTTAAGACTCAGTAGGTACAATGTTTCTGCTCACAAGTAACTTCAGTGACACATTATTCATACTACATAAATACATTACATCACTTAAAATTGATGATTTTTCAGGAGAGGAGTAAAATATTTACTCCTGTAGTTTTGTTGTCTTGTTTTTTTTTAAATCCCTTATAGCTCAGATTGTGATTTTAGGCACAGCTCTGAATAAGGGAAGAATTTGGATTCAGGGTTATGACTGAGTCACAAGATCTCCCAGGAGTATCTCTGAGAGGCATTGTGACTTATAGACATACCTGTGGTTCCTTCTTGTTCTTGGGGGAGGGTAGAATGATAAGAACATGTTGCTGACCTATACCAGTAGCAAATTACTCCCCATTTACTTGGCTAACTGAGCTATTCTAATCTGAGTAGTAGATGGCTACATTCTCCATCCTTAACCAATTGTTTCCCACCCACTCCTCACTCACTTGCCCCAGAGATGGAGTAAGCATGTAAGAGGCTCTACTGACTCCTGTATGGACAGACCCAAGATATGTGTATCCTGTGTAAAGGGAGCACATAGTCCAAGGTACAATCTAGCCTATAATAAAGGAACACTGTTAAGTATTTTAGGCTCCTCTCTTGATTTTGTTAAAAGTTTATGGTAATGGGGGATGAGATTTGTAACAAACTAATCTTATGAGAAATGATTTTCATTAGAGATGGTAGGATTTTGTAGAATCTTCTCTTTTGCAAATTGTTTGAACAAGTTTTTGTTTGTTTTTTGTTTTACTTTGCAAAGCTAATGTTTCTCCTGTTATTTAATAGCTCTGTAGGAACCAAATCTTAATGAGTGTTCACAGTAAAAAAACAAAACAGTAATACTGAATTTTGTGAATTTTATGCTGTTTTTAATTAATTTTGTTGCAAATAGTCAAGCTCATGTTTTCTGTGAAGTCAATTATAACCATGAAAAAAATACCACTTTGTGAAAAATTGGTGAGCAATTAATCACATAAATTAACTTTGGTTCTAGTAATTGGTGAATAGAGCATTTCAGGAATATCCAGCCAAATACCATTCAAATAAATAGGGTGCTTAGGTTTTCCCCATTTCCTGCTTTGTTTCTTGTTCAGGCAAATTGTGTGTAAATGATAATACAAGTAGCTGTTAAATACATGTGGTCTATTATAGAAGATGGTTCAATAAAGCATGTATCATATAATTTATATAGCCTATACTTAATGTAAAAATATCACCAAGTAATTTAATATTGTTTGTCTGCTTATACCTTTAGAAATTGTAGTGACAAATCATAATCCTCCTATAGTGACAAAAAAAAAAAAAAAAGAAAGAAAAGAAAATTAAACAACGTGCAATACAGATTACCACATTCATAGTCCATTTTGGTAAATTTCACAGTCATAGGTTATAAAAAAAATCATGAAAAATTATTTCATGATTTCAGATATTTAAATCTGGAGTTTCACAGTGTTGTAACCGTGGGGGTCCTGACACAAAAAGGAGTCATGGGAGGGGCACAAGGCTATTGTAGGGGGATAGCGCTATGGACACCCTTACTGTTGTGCTGGCAGCAGCACTGCCTTCAGAGCTGGGTGCCCAGCAAGCAACCACCATTCTCCAGATGCCTGGCTCTGAAGTCAGCACTGCCACCAGCTGCAGTACAGAAGTAAGGATGACAATACTGCTACCCCCCTACAATAGCCTTGTGACCCTCTTTTGGGTTGGGATCCTCAGTTTGAGAAACACTGGCCTCCCCCATGAAATCTTTATAGTACAGGTAAAAGTACACAATAGATCAGATTTCACGGTCAATGACACGTTTTTCACAGCCATGAATTTGGTTGGGCTCCTTCTACAGTAGAGCAGTGGTATCAAGAGTCAGAGACAAAGAACAACACCAAGCTCTAGCACTAGAGCCTATTTCTGCCACATTTCCTCTGATTTGTCTTTGTAAATGTAATTATATTTATGTTGATGATGGTGATAATAACTATAACAGCTGGTGTTGTATAAATTACTGCAAGCTAAATTAGTTTCATTTATTTAAAAAATAATCGGATTCATTATACTGCAGGATATCGCTGAAGGAAGCCATCAGTTAGTTGATGCACACGTGTCAAAAAACCCAAAACTAAAGCCTTACAGAATTTTACGTTGACAATGATGATAGTGACAAGTGATTTCTCAGCTTCTCTGAACTAGCTATGTCTGTATCCCCTCTGAGCTTTTGTATTTTTAGTGTAGGTGTTTTTGATTTTTTTTTTTTGGCCTAAAATTATTTTGCAGACAGACAGCTTCTACTATATATTATAAAGTGTCTTGAAATCAAGTAATATTTCTTTGTTTTAATCAGATTAGGATTCTCCCATTAGGTCCTAGTCTTAGTTATATTTCTATATATGTATATTATTTAGTCCCTATTGAATACAGAGTCCATTTCATGATTGTCCTGATATTCCATAACCTCCATGGTTTGGTCCAAGCTACCTCAGAGATCATATTTTCCACCATGATCTCCCATGTACAACTACGTTCTACTGGAGCAGTGAAACTATCAAGCAGTAGAGGGAGACAGAATTTTTAAGGGCAAGCTTCAAAATATGGTATGAAACCATCATTTTTAAAAATGAAATTCTACATGGCCATTAAAAACAGTTTACCAAAAATTCTCATGATCCAGGACCCACTTCCCTTCCTAACCAGACCTCTGGGAGAAAAAATTACTGAGTGTACAACCTGAATAAACAAGGATGGTGATATGTAAAGGGAGGTATTTCTGTACAACGTGAATGTTTGTGTTCTTTTATGAGGATAAATATTTAGCACCTGATGTTTCAGAAAATTAGATATCTGGCACTGGACAGCCTGGATAATATCATTAGAGAAATACTATTAGCAAATGCCATATCTGCTGCAATAAGATGGGACTGAGTGGACTTACATTTGCCATGGCAACCATTAATTGTGTATGCAACAGTTTGTGTTTTGCTTTAAATAAAGCTGACCGGGTCACTAATTGAATGTTTGAAATAAATGATTTACAGCTGGGGCTTCACCCTCTTCTTGCTTTTAGGAGTTTCATTCATTGTATCTGTGAACTGCTGAGAAAGCAGCGGGTGGTGAGTGTAGGTGAAACTGCGGAGTTTATTTTTATTATAAAAAAACCCTCCCATGTTAGACAGGTAGATATTGTATTACTTTTTTTTATGTTTGAGAGAGTAAAAGATTATCTTAATCATGTTTGTGGTCCCACTACCTGTGAGCTTTCTGTGTTCTTTGACTTACCTGAAATGATATTTTGCATCATATATTTGCTTTAGTAAAGTGGTAAGAATCAATCAGTCAATTTCAGTAGGCAAAAATAACAAATGGGTATGTTAATAAATGTATAACATCTCACTGCCTTCAACTCTTATCTTTGAAATATGAGGCGCACACTTTATCCAGTAAACTGAAAGGTTTTGTTTAAAATCTGTTGGAGTTTACATATGGAAAATTAGCCTTGTAAATGCAACAGGAGTATATTGAGAATTCCAAAGGTGAAGATGATCAAATATACAGAGATCAAACAAATTCCATTCTCTCCTATACATAAATCTACATGCATCCAACATTTTATTAAAAGCTGAACATTTTCTACTGGGTTTGGCATCTTTGTAAAAAGTTGGGGAAAAGTGATGTAAAAAGAAAAGACCAGTTCTACATTTCTCAATAGTAAGGCAGACGTTTGAAATAATTTGGAGCAGGGTATGACAGAGTGCCTATATGCAAAAACACACTCAGAATGATATTTCTAATGCTTATAAGGGCACACAACAAATCACCCACCAGGGCCCCAGTCAAGCAAACATTTAGTAATGTGTTTAGTTTTATGCAAGTGAGTAGTTCCACTGAAGTCAAGGACTCAGGCCTTAGGCTGAGCCTGTAGACATAGCAAAGGTCATAGTAATTTCCTGGCTTATTTTAGGGGTGAAAATAATTCCGGACACTTACCGGTATGGGGCCAGGGCCGGGGCCGGCTCTGGCCCCTGGAAGGGGCGGGGCCTCAGGTGGAAGGGGCAGGGCTGGGGGGATCAGCATCCCCAGCCAGCCCTTTCAGGCCGCCTGGCTCGCACCACCCAGGGCTCCAGTGGTGATTTAAAGGGCCCAGGGCTCCGGACCGTGGCAGCGGCGTCCACTGGCCCTGGGGCAGCTGCTCCCTTTGCCCCCTGTTGGCGGCTGAAGGGGGGCAAAAGGGGCAGGGATGTTAAAGAGCTGTAGGGTCCTTTGCTGTGGCAGTGCTTTACTGTTGCTGTGCCCCCCCTTGGTGGCCCTGCTGGTATGGACCCTAAAGGGGCAGTGATGTTGAAGTGCTGCTGTGGCAATGCTTTAATGTGGGCTCCATAAGGTCCAGAGAGGGTTCTTACCAGTATGCCATACCAGCCCATAGAATATCAGGGTTGGAAGGGACCTCAGGAGATCATCTAGTCCAAGCTGCTGCTCAAAGAAGGACCAATCCCCAATTAAATCATCTAACCAATTTTTGCCCCATATCCCTAAATGGCCCCCTTAAGGGTTGAACTCACAACCCTGAGTTTAGCAGGCTAATGCTCAAACCACTGAGCTATCGCTCCCTCCCCCCTCATGTTCACCTCAAAAGGGTTCTTTTGAGACTCAGATAAGTTCATATTGATATAGATCCTGGTTCAGAAACACATCCTTATTATCAGGGACCCACAGCTGAATGCAGACCCATCTCATTGCCCTCAGCTGATTCAGCTAATGAACCTGGCCTCCTGATTGGCTGAAGATTCTTAAACCCTACAGCAGGGTTGGGTCCTCGTCTTCTCAATAGTGTTCCATGTTTGCAGCTGTGTTTCTGGCAGTACAGGGTTTACAATGGTGCCATGGAGCTGGGCCCAGACTCAGAAGGGGCCCCAGCCTGCTCTGCTTGCACTGTGCCCCTAGACCCCGCCAGCCCACTGGCTCATCCACCCCACCACTTGCTCCTCTGGGCCTGCCCGCCGGCTGGCCAAAGGCTCCTCTTCGCCCCCTGGCTCCACCCATCAGCTCCTCTTTGCCCCCTGGCTGGATCCCAGCGCACCTCTAGCTCTGGGCAGTCTCAGCTTCCCACCAGCTGTAGGCCCCCGCCTGTCTCTCGGGAGCTGAGCCATCTGGGACTGGTGCAGAAGCCTGGCCAGTCTTGGCCAGTTGGGGGGATGACAGTGTGGGGGGCTTGGCTGAGCCCCTCCAGGCAAGTGGGTCCTGAGGGAGCCCGACCAGGGCAGACTCTGGTCTGGCTGATCGTGCCACGCCCAAGGGGCCGGAGCGATTCCCTGCCCCAGGACCAGTCCTGACTGTGCTGCCGGCTCAGGCCGGCAGACACAGTCACCTCCCAGCAGGGCTGGTGAGTGTGGTCGGGAGGCAGGGCATGGGGGAGTGGGTCTCCATAGGGTCTGGGGTGGGTGTTGGGCTGTGAGGGGGTCAGGGAAGATCTGTGTGGGTGGGAGTCAGAGTTCTGTATGGGATTCTAGGCAGTAGTGGTGGGGCTGTGGTCGGGGGGTGCTGGGCAGGGGTGGTGTTTGCAGGATGCTGTGCATTTATGTGAGGGTCGGGGGGGCACTGGGCATAGCTGGTTCAGGGGGGCTCTGGCCATAGGGGATGGGGTGTTACAGAGGCACTGACTTCTGGTTTCCCCACGGATGCTTGACCCCATGCTCTGCCCCAGGCTCTGCCTCCACCCCACACCTTCCCCTAAGTCCCCACCCCCCCTCTTCCTGCCCCTGCTCCTCTCCCCTGCTCCAGCGCCTGCCGCTAAACAGCTGATCAGCAGTCGTCAGGAGGTTCTGGGGATGAGAGGGAGGAGCTGATCGGTGGGGCCGTCAGTGGGTGTTCAGCACACATGCTTTTTTTCTGTGGGTGGTCCGGGGCTGTGGGCACATATAGACAAGCTTCCTGTTTTTCCTAATGCATACCTCAGCAATTTTTCAACAGAGATCTCATCAGGAAGGATGTGGGATCAAGCTGCCCTTTCTGTGGCACCCAAACGCCCTGACCTCTTGACTCGGTCATGTTAAGGCTTCTGCATAGGCCCACTGATGGCCTGCTAGCTTGGCTACTTTTAGCAATAAGCAGTAGTGATTTGGGCACTTTACTGCTCTGCCAAGATCTCCCCGTACAGCTGATGCTCTGACCTAATTGAGTGCTTTCCTGACTCAGGACCACAATGCTTTCAAATCCTCAGATGAAAGTAACCTGCAGAAATACAAAGCATTCTTCTCTAATTTAGCTGAAGACAATACTATGGCTTCAAATAAGCAGCAAATTTACTACCTGACATAGATGGCAACTAACTTCTGGTATCAGGCAAAATGCTTAAATTCATTCTGTCTTTGTATACAACAAACTGTTTGCGACACCTCTGTTCTAAGCATAATAAGGACATATTAACTTTAATTGAGATCAATCCTAAGATGTATTGACACAGAATACTGATGCTCAAATTCAAGGGTCAAAGAGTGATGACAGTGACAGAAAAATCTCAGTTGTAAAGATTTGCTGCCATACAAGCAGTCCTGTCTGTATGCATCTAAAAATAAAATGAGCATAATGCTTTAACATATATTCCGTTGCATTCACCCTGAAATATCTTTTTTAAGCTGTTATAAAGAACAGAACATCCTATGGCATGTTATGGCATTGTAATATCAAATGTCCTAATAGACTGGCTTAATAAAATAACTTAGTAGCGACTGAAATTATATTTGATCAGATATACTCCATGTGATTGATATAAGGAAGTGACAAATACCCAATTGAGATTGGATTGAACATTAACCCACTGGCAATATTTTGAGTTATTTAGATAGTATTTTATATGGTCTCATTAGCCATGCATAAATAAGCATGTAAAAATACAGTATAAATCATGGCAGGGTACTATGCCAGGGTCAGGAAGTATTCTGGGCCAGATCCTTACCTGGTGTAAATCAGCATAGCTTTAATAGACCTGACTTTAATAGACCTATGCTGAGACTGTGGCCTGATAGCTTTGTAATAGTCAATCAGATCCAGATTATAGGGAGAATCTGAAATATGCAAAAAGTTTGTAATTTTATATACATATATATATGTATATAAATATATATATATATATAAGTTGCCTGGGTAGAACAGCATAGTGGACTGAGCACAGAGGTGGGAGTTGGGAATTCCTGAGTTCTGTTCCCATTTCTGATTAGTCTTAATACTTTGTATATACTATTTCCATACATTGTTTAATGAACATCCTTATGAGGCAGGTGAATATGTTTGTGCCCATTTTACAGCAGGAAAAATTGAGGGGCTCAGCAATTAAGGCTGAAAAAGTGACCTCTTGTGTGGTCTAATGTGAATGACTCCATTTTCAAGTACCCCCACTTAGGGCTTTATTTTTTTCAGAGGTTCCGTGAACCTCCCATTTCCTCAGTTGGAGTTGTGGGTGCTCAGCAAATCTAAAAACCAGGCACCAGCTGTCTCAAGTTGGGAACGCAAAAGTGAAGGATTCCAAAATCAGCAGCCACTCGGAAAAATTGAGTATAGTATTTAGGTATAAAGAATCAACCATAAGCAACAGGGAGTTCAGTATAAATTACTGTATTTTAGCAGTGATGGAATAGAGCAAAAGGCAACAATATTCTGTTTACCTTCAAGCCATCAAGCTCTCAGTTGATGTTACTTTTCATATTCATTCAGGCTTGCACATTCTCAGTCACTTTATGTAATACTACAATGCAACATGAGAAAAGATATTGCTATTAGCTGAAGACCTAGTGTAAATTAAAGTTGTCTTATCCTCCTGGTAGCATATTCTTTGCTTTGTGGTATTTCAGAAGTCTTTTTGTTTGTTTGTTTTCCCCTTTGCCTGCAATCTATATTTTTGCCTTGGGGGTGGGAGTGGGGACGAGGAGGAAGTTTTATGCAATATTTACACAAAACTGCTGCTGATTTATTCTTCAAATCCTTTCTCTATGTGAAATCCAGCAGCTCTTTGGGGGGTTATTGCTGCCAGCCAGGCAGACATCATCATTTTGCAGAATCTGACATTACTTGTGTGGAATTCAATTATGTTTTCTCTCATGTCAGACAACATTAAATGATCATTTGAATTTTGGTCCTTTGACATTGATCATAGTTAAAATTCATGGCAGATGACTCATTGGTTGTCAGAATTTTGGCCAATGGGAAAACCCTGATATTTTACATGTAACTAATAATAGGCAATGAGAATGATTCAGCAATGCCCATGACAGGGGAAATAGCATTTATCTATCCATCTCACTTCTGCATAACCAAGATTCAGAAGCTTTGCTCTGCACTACATTTATTTACTTTAAAAGTGAGAATTCTTCATCGGCATATACAATGGCAAATACTTTTCCCCTCTAAGGGTCCTCTCATGTGAGATTCCACTGTGTCTTGGCTTTTGGGGAATAAGTGGGGAGATGTGGATTCTGGTATGGTTGATATATTTCCATTTCATCTGACCACCTTACCTATCATCTGGTAGAGACAGAGGCATGAATGATAGCTAGAGCTGGCAGAGGGTCAGTTTAGGTATGACTGAAGCACAGTTGGTAGAAGCAATCAGAAGATAAGGCAATGGATATATCTGCTCCCATGATTGATGGAATGTGTTCAACTTTTATTCCTTAAATTTCCATGCCTTTGTCACCTCTACCTTCTATTGCTGTGATGCACCCCAGATGGGGTTACTTCTTAAATCTATCCAGAAAATACAACATGTGCAGAATTCTACAGCTCACTTATTAAGTGCTTTGACAGTGGCATATTACACCTGCACTCCATGTTCCACACATATTCTTTTGTTTCTACATTGAGTTAAAATAATTGTTTTTCACCTTCAAAGACCCAAATGGGCGATATTTTCAAAACCACAAATGTGAATTAGGTACCCATTGACTTTCAGTGGAAATTGAGTGTATAATGCCCTTTGTGCCTTTAAAAATCTCGACTAAGTGTCTTTGGACCCACTTGCTTGTGACTCTACCTATCTCTTCATGCAATAATATCAAAACTGTGACCAGCACTGATGCCTGAGCTGGAGCTCCTTTGGTTTAATAGACAGGGAGCTAATAAGAGGGCATTCTTTCTGCAGGAACCTTGTCATTCACCCATTTCATCTGAAATGGGGTTGACTTTAAGGTTCGTTTCCAAACCCCATATACGCTGTGTGGGTGATGAGGAGGGAAGGAAAGAGTTATTCATTGCTTGGTGTTGATAGATCAGGGGCAAATTGCGTTAGGTTGAATTGCTGGATTTATAACTTAGAAAACCTGTAGTTTTAAAAATATTTGTCAAAGGGGCCCAGACCTGAACATTGTGTATATACAAAGCAACATTGTGTACATGGAAATAAATACATGCAAGCACTTCTGTGGCACTCATAACTTGTAGTTTCTTATTAAAAACTATGCAAATGGATGTTTTAACAAATGGCTTCGGTTTTAGGCTGTCCAGATGTAAAGTTTAAAATGAATACCCATCTACCAAAACAAATATAAAATGTACCTTAAGAGTCATTGTAACAGCCAGAGAGAGAAGGCTAGCATTTTGTTTTATTAATAAGCCCTCACTCTTTAAACCAAAACATTTAAGAAGTCTCATTCATGTCTGCTATGTGGTTGAACGTGAATAATGTTGCCTACTGTACTCAGCCTTATCTATGAATCTTCTCAAAATCTTCTTTGGTCAATTGATAACCTACCAATCATTTAGCAATATTATGAAATGCAGACTATGTAGTTGGATCATATCTGGGACTAGTTTGATTGTAGTAGAGGCAATTTCAGGATAGTCTGGAAAAAAGCCTAAAACAGAAACACTCCTATCCAAGGATTATCATCGTATTTCATCCAGCAGAAATTTAAATGATATTAAAGAATCTATCTTTCCTGGAATAACTTAGCCAAAGTCTAAATATCAGAGTTTATTGGGATTTCCAATGTACACTTACATAACAAAACTAATATTTCCAGAAAAAATATGCCTTACAAAAATAATAGGTCAAGTTATTACCAAAACAATGGTTACAAGCCTGTACAGAAGCTGTAGTTCAAGTAGAGTGGCATTGCTATTATGGATACTTACTGTGCCTTCTCGTGTTGCAATCAGGGCATTTCAACTTCAATTGTGTGTGCATCTCATGTAGACATAAACAGCCACTCAAAAGAAAAATCAGATTGTTACCTGACCTTAGTAGAATAAGGAGAGAGAGAAGCTGTGCTATCTATGAAAAATACATGTATAACTCTCAGAAGGTAAGCTCCCTTTATACACTTTAAGTACTATATAACCTTTTTTTTTTTTTTTTTGCATTTGAATTTTTCTCTATCCCTCCTTTTTTCTCCCTGCTCCTGAGTGGAAAGTAAACCCAATTATATTCAATGTTAAGGTAAATATTCCAATTCACAGCATGTAAGTGGATTCAAAATGAGTCAATAATACATTCAGCAATGACTACTGTCTAACTCCTTTGCTACACACCACTGCAGCTTCTGTGTACTATTATTTTAACTGTTGATATTCCATGGCATATTATTGCTTCAGATGTGGCATAGAGCATGGCAAAGAGTGTGGTAGCTTTTTACTACAGAGATTATTTCTTTCTCCTTGAACCAGGTATGTCAGGCAGTAGATCTTAGAAATTTGATAGCAGCAGTTCCATAGGAAAACTCTGTCACCACCTGTGACTGCTCCAGCACATGAGGTCTAGACAGTACTGACTGACTGACTGATTTTTTCCTGTACATAGACAAGGGTTATTTCACAGCATTTGATATAGCTGGCCACAGAATGCTGCTGTCCCACTTCAGAGACATCAGAGAATTAGTGGGATGGTACGGAGGGCTCCAGTCAGGCCTTTCTGACTACACCCAGACAGTTGGGAATCCTAAGGGCCTGTCTATATTACCGCTGGATTGATGAACAGCGATCGATCCAGTGGGGGTCAATTTATCGTGTCTAGTCTAGACACGATAAATCGACCGCCGAGCGCTCTCCCATCAACTCCGATACTCCACCGGGGCGAGAGGCTCAAGCGGAGTTGACGGGAGAGTGTCAGCTATTGACTTACCGCAGTGAATACACCGCAGTAAGTAGATCTAAGTACGTTGACTTCAGCTACGCTATTCACATAGCTGAAGTTGCATAACTTAGATCGATTCCCCCCCTCTCCCAGTGTAGACCAGGCCTAAGTAACTACAGCCCTCTTCCCTAAAGTCTCCATCCTGGTTCAAATTTTTATATGAAGCCACCAGGATAGATTTCAAAACAATAGGGACTCAAATGCCAACAATGAATTAGATGACACCCAGCCTTCACATCAGAGTCAAACTCCATCATCTCCCAGTTATCTAGGAATTTGTCTGAGAGATCAGCTGCATGAAGAGCAGATAACCAAAACTGATTATGGGGGATGTATTAGAAAAAAAAAATCACCATCTTCATTGCCCTACATTGAGGGTATATAGCCTCACATTGTTCAAATTATCCACAGCCTTTGTTCTTTTCTAGACTTTTCACTGTTTCTGGATACCCAAATACCCATAAGCATGTAGAGCATTAGAGTTGGCCAAGAACTGGATTTTCTATTTCATGGGGAATTCTGTAATCTTAAATTTCTTTCACTTCAAAATCTTTGGAAATTCCCTGTGAAACAAAATTCTGAAAAATAAATGTTTCAGGTTTATTTGAAACTTTTTGCTTGAACAAAATCAATATATTTCATTCTGATTTCTGCTTTTTTTAAAAAAATACATATATCATAATTTAAAACACTGAAAAAGTCATTTCACAATGGAAAATCAAAACATTCTGTTTTAAAATGCTGAAACATTCTTTATTTTTCTTTCTAAACAATTTTTTGTCAAGTGAGTCATTTCCAAAACATGTCTAGCTTTCAACAACTTGGTGTTCTCCAGTGGGAAAACATTCTGTTGGAAAATGTCTGACTAGCTCCGAAAAGCATCTTTACTGTTGGAGTCAGTTGCCTCAGTGATCCACCCACTTATGGCCTACAGGTTTGATTATTATAATCATGTGGTCCTCAAAATGAAGCTACCAACTTTTGAAAAAGCTATGATTAGCTCTCAATACAGCAGCCCATCTGCTCAGCAACACAGACGGTGAAAAGCACATCACCTCAATGCTCCACTCTTTCCACTGGTTCTCTGTTGCGCAGCAGATCAAACTGAAGGTTTTGGTCCTTATCCTCAAAGGGCTCAATTTATCAGTCCATGTCTAGGGGACAGTCTGACTGCACAAAATCAGAACCTCTCACAAAAAGCTGTGTTGTAATGGCACTGTCAGTCTGATTGGGCAAGAGATGGTGATTTCTCAATCACTACTCCACAAATTGAAATTCAAGATGATCACAAACCACAGCACCTTAAAAAAAAACAAAACAAACAAAACAAAACAAGCAAACCCTACCTTTATGACTAAGTCTTTCACCTGTTTAAAAATACCTTTAATCAAACATGCAAACAACACATTTTATAATACAGAGCTCTTCAGTCTAGCAGACAAAGGTATAACAGATCTAATAGCTGGAAGTTGAAGCTAGACAAATCCAGACTGGCAATTAGGCACATTTTTTAATAGTGAGGGTAATTAATCATTGGAATAATTTAGGGTTGTGGTAGATTCCCCATCACTGGCAAATTTTAAATTAAGTTTGGATATTTTTCTAAAAGATGTATTCTACTTCAGAGAGGAATTAATTCAGGAAAATCCTGAGGCCTGTGTTATACAAGAGACCAGACTAGATAAACACAGTGTTCCCATCTAGATTTAGAGTCAGTTCATCTAATCTATGAACTAAATCTAGTTCTTGCAGATAAAATGAATTTTTGTGATATGCTCAGATATATAGTAATAGTATGGACATGGTATATGAATTTACACAGATAGATCAGGTTGCTATAAGTTAGAATTTAACTGTATTTTTTTTTCTAAATAATACTTGATTTTGCACAAATGTGGTTGTTCTGTATTTGGAAATCCATAGGTAGGGCATCAAAGTATTAAACCTTTTTTGAAGCATAAATTATGTAGTTAATGAAATATGTGGTAATTCCAGATATGGCATTAAATAAATAAATGGAGATATACCTATCTCATAGAACTGGAAGGAACCCTGAAAGGTCATTGAGTCCAGGCCCCCCACCTTCACTAGCAGGACCAAGTACCCAGATCCTTAAGTAGTCACCTCAAGGATTGAACTCATAACTCTAAGTTTAGCAGACTAATGCTCAAACCACTGAGCTATCCCTCCCCCCGCATTGCACTATTATTATTGCTAACTTTCAGATGTGTTAATATCTCAGATTGGATTAACAGCCCCAATTATTCAGTAGAACAATACTAAGGAGAAAGGAGGTTCTAAATAGATTAACAAACTGGAAAATCTGACATTTTAGACTATGTTAAACTTGTTTCTCTATTCATTTGTTTAGTATGCATTCACTAGGTATAAAAAAAATCTGCTAATACTTGCTGAAATAGCCAGTGGTAAACTCATTCATCAGGTAATAAACACAAACAGATGGCTAAGTACTACATTGGATGATGTTGCTGCACAGGTTCCTGTACACCTGGTCTCCGTTGCAAACCTCCATTGCCATTTTGGGATTCAGAATAAACATAATGGGATGATCAGATTATTAAACTGGATCCAAGTATAGAACTGCAGCTGGAAAGGTTCTGCAGTTGTAATTGCACTGGGATAGTTAACTAGATAACAATACCTATTTATAACTAATAAAAATATTTTAATCATAATGGCTAACTAGTGTATACCCTGGTGTCCAAAATAGAGACCCTAAAAGATGTGATCTTTCATTAATATCAAAACTCCACTTCAAGGGGGACATTAATCTTTGAAAATTAGAAGTCGAACAATAAAATTCTCTATAATTTTAGCTATACATTTCTTCATCATAAAGGGCAGCACTGAAAAGCATCCAGTTGTTATAGATGTTTTTGTTGAGGGGCAGTGCAAGAATATCTGTCTTTTTGGAAAGAAGAGTCTTGTTAATGATCTGACCTGGAATGGAAATCTTGGTTGTTTCTTGTCAGTGAAATGAAGCATTTAGAATATTGTGGATGGACAAGTAAACTGTTCTAGTAGTTGTTCTGAGTACACACAACTACTAGTGATGGTGATTTTATACAATTCCAAGTGTGTTATGGCTTCATAAATTGGTGCTGATACAACAAGAAGTAAACTTCCACCCCAAATGAAATCCAAACTGAACCTTTTTTATGCTCAAATTAAATGTGATAATTTAAAAAAAAACACATTTATATATTTTTACAGATTCTGCAGTTGGTCTGGACTAGGAAGAAAAATTACAAAATGCTACAGGATTTGTTGTTCCAATGAGATTTTCCGAACTAGATAGATAGGGTCAAACATCCAAAGTTTTCAATTTATTAAAAAAAAACCCTCTCAACTTTGAGGTTCACCTGACATGAGCAATTCCATTAGCAAATATGAAAACACCCAAGCTATTTGGCTGTTCTTTTCCCTGTTTTCAGTTGCTAGTACTTTTGGAGCAATATTCAGCAGACTTTCATTTATCTGCACTCAGAATAGCTGGAGAGTTTGAAATATCTGCTTTTAGCTGATTAGGGACGGTATGTGTGAGAGGCTGGTGTTTTCAGGAATGTAATATTCTTTTGATGGCTTTCATTGTAATTATGTTGTGTCACACTGCATCTATCACAGCTCTTCATATCATGTTACACCAGGTCCTGTCTACATACTTGTTTTGACAGTACAATATTGTAAATGATAGAATGTAATATAGCACCAAAGGCTTGGATGAACAGCACTGTTTTTGAACTGAATGTCTCTAACTGCCACAAACCAATCTCAATGGACCTTTCTGTGCTGTACTATGTGTAGAGATGGGCTGAAGAAGCAGCATTTAGGTCTGGAATTTTGAAAGCATTTTTAGAAATATCTCTCACTGTTTATCTCCATGTGTGTGAATTGTGCTTGTGTCTCATTCAATGAGAAATGTCAGTTCACTGATACTCCCAATAGTGAGTCCTCTCTGATCCTCTAAAACACAACAAAAATGTAGATCAACATTTGGATGCATTTGAAAGACTTTCAGAGGATATATGATGATGGGTACCATTATAAAAACTCATACAGACAGATAGAAAGTTGTAAGAAAAAGTTATATGTTAATAATAATTAGGAGCCTGTTTTTCATTTACAGTAAGGTCACTTTACACAATTCTGGAAGTGAAAAGAGTCTTTGATATGAGTGTAAAGGAAATTATGTATATTTTAAGAACTGTGTAAAGGGATCTTAGTATAAATGAGAATTACGTTCTTTAAAAAAATAGTTTGAAATGATAAAACTTTGCCACAGTTTTGAAGGTCTTCTACTTTTGTCATGCTTCCAAATGTTGTGCTATATTTTCTACAGTTTTCTGATTTATTATTCGTTGCCATTTTTATTATATGTAAGACACTTTTAACATTTTATTTTTAGTTATTTACTCTTGTCATTAGAGTCAGTGATCAGAATAGCTCTCTAGCACAATATTCCTTTGACACTTTGGTATATATTTAACACATAGGTAGTGGTTAATGGTCAGGAAGGAGATTGTTGGACAAGGGAGGGCACTGTGGCCTGAAGGAGAGAAGATCTATGAAGGTCTGTGTGGGTCCAAAATCAAGTTTTGATTGGCCCTTCTCTACATCTAAGAAACCCACTTCCTTCTGACATTGCCCTGCCTGAAGGAGTGGCCACCAGTAATTGGTCAGTAGGATACATTGGGTGGGTCAGGCTGAGGTGAGGGAATAATCAGAGCCAACTCTACTGAAACTCCGTGCAGAGAGACAGGGTGATATGTAATCATGGAGTGTGAGATTGCCCGCTTAATAGGCCAGAGCTGAGCTGCTTCTAGTTCTTACATTAGTGATAGGGAGGCGGCAGGGGTCACTTTTTCTGTTAGGGACAGGGGAGTTGAACATTATAGTGGGGGACAGGGAGAGAATGGAAAATAAGATACTTAGGAAAGTACAGTTCTGGAGCTATGCATTTCTTCCTGTCCTGCAGAAAATGATTCTTTCTTTCTATTTCTCTCTTTAAACAGAACCCTGCACAGCAAGAAATCATAGGATTATAGGAATTGCCATACCAGATACTTTCTGTGGTTTATACTTTGACCTCTTCTTGGCTCAACATCATTCTGTGGCAGCAAGTTCTGTAGGCTAATTATGTGTTGAGTGAAATCCCTTGTAGGGCAGGAGCAGTTTTAGGGAATATGAATTGTAAGTGTCCACACTCTGGTGGGCAAACCTCAGTGTGTCAAGTTGCACACTATTGGGGCCTGATCCCAACACGCTGAAGCCAGTGGAAATATTCCCTTTAACTTTAGTGGACTTTGGATCAAACTATTGATGAATAAACTAAAAGCCTGGAAAGGGGAATCTCTCATTCTTTTTCTCTCTCTCACTGGTTTGTTGTGCTCTCCTAATATGCTATGGCAGAATAAAATGCTGAACATTTGTTGGAGAATCTTCGATTTCCTTTTCCTATTTTCTCTGTTACTGAGGCTTATGATTGTAATAGAGAGAAAAACAATGCTATCCAGTCTGATTTCTTTTAGAAAGTGAATTCCAACTCTCTTGAAAAGTGGGTGCTAAAACTTTTTGCCAATGAGTTCAATGACTTCTTCCTATAAAATATTAGCTATTCTGCTTGCACCTTCAAATCCCAAAAGCTTTGTACAGATAATTGGATTCCATGCGCAGCTGTGAGCATAACAATAAGTAATCAGTCAATTCCATTACTGTGAGGGTGCGACTGTGACGGCTATACCAATGCCATTTGCCTTTCTGTAACACATGCACAACATACTCAGAGTCCCAGTGTTTTCTTGTTATTACATTTTAAATCATACAGCTAACAATAGGTTTATAGTGACTTTGAGTCATGTCTGCTACGAATACAAATACCAAGAGACCAATACTTTTCTTACAGGAAACCCGGAGTTTTATTTTAGAAAAGTGATAAGTGGATAGAGAAATATAGCATTGTTACTTTGATTTGCAGCTAGTTATACTGACAATAATGCAAAAATAACTTTATAAAAAAAGAAATTGTGTACTTAAGGCCAAGGTGTTATTTTCCTTTATCAATGTGTAGTGTCAAAGTAGTAATAAAAGAGAGTTTAAATAGTCTTTCTGACTTTTAGTTGAGATAATTCTACAATGATAAAATCTCACGTGACATGGATTTTGGATGGGAATTAAACAAAAAGATCATAACTGACTTTTAAATTTGTTTCCTAAATAATGCTGGAAGTGCAAAATCATGCACTTTAATCATCTTATAAAAATGGCTGAGGTAGATAATACACTGACCCTGATCCTGTCATGCATGAAGGCAGTTGTGTACTAATCCACTAACACAAAGCTAGCTGAATACTACCTTGCCAGCAAAAGGAGCGTGCATGGCTTCTAATTTATTTTAGGGACCAGATGGGCACCCTCTACCATCTCCTGAGTGCTCTTTGGCTATAGATCAAGTTCTGGGCCAATATCTTGGCAGTGTAACAGTAAATATAAGTACACAAGCTTTCAGAGTCCTTGTTCAGGACCATTTGGAGCTAAAGCATGTGTAAATTTATCAATTATTAGACACTAGAAGGGGTTTACTTTTTTCTCAAAGAGATGCCCATCTGCAGTAGGAAAGAAAGAAAGAAACAAGTGGCCAAATTCCAGGTGTTTTTAATAACACAAAATATTGAGGCCTTTTACTTTAAATGCATACACAATAGCCTATTCTTTTTTTCTTAATTCATTTCACAGATAACTCAGTAGGCATTTCTCCAGTGCTTAATATCTTCCGTATTTCATAAATCTAGACCAGGAATGCAATTTACTGAACTGGAACTCAATAAGTCACACACTATTGAAATACTACAGCAGTTGAGTCATAGCAGCATCACTATTATCATTATGTAATGTGCCATTTTAGATGGGAGAAACTATTGCCTTTGACTGCACAGGTGCAAAATGCTTTTCACCACAGGAAAAATTATATCTCCATATAGAGATGTTTTCATCAGTACATTGTTGTCTTTTGTGAACAGATTCTGCTTCAGAGGACAGATAGAAGCTAATGACTACCTTTTCTTGGAGTGAAATAAACCATCATCGTGAGAGAGATTGAGTTTGAGGGGCAAAAACCCAAATTCTTCCCTTTCTTGTTGCTAACAATAGCCAGGGGATAATGATTAAAGTAAGAAGGCAATCCTCTTCTATCCACTTACCCCCCTGCCCTTTAAAGGGGTTGACAAATTCTTTAGCAAAATAGTCAATCTCTTGATATTTGTATTTTGCAGCAGGAGGCTGAAGGCTAGGGAGGACAGAAAGCTTGAACACACAGTCTGGGATTTATCCCAAAGGATCATCCTCAAATTCCATAGATTAGTCATGTGCATCATGGAGTGTTAATGGTGGACGTAAACTGGCAAAAAAAAATACCCCACAACCCCCCTAGTTTTGTACCAACCCAAAAATGCTAAGGCCAGCTCTAGTTATTAACACTGTCATCCCTCTCTCAATCCATCCATTACTGACAAAACCATCACAGTTAGTACAAGGGCAGTTCCCCCTTTATGCCCTCAACAGTGCTGCTAAGTGTACATGGTATTAACTGTGTAATCCCCAAAGCCTTCTGCTTGCCAGTCCTTCCAGCAGAGTATGAGAAGGAGTAGAGCATGCAGAACAAAGCTGCTTCTGTAATGTGTGGGAGATCTCTACTAGTGGCTGCCTTCCCAGAGTCTGAATAGCTGATACTGGGAGGGAACCCGGAGTCCTGTTCCCCCACCTTCCAGCCAGGACAAATATGCTCTGCCAGCTAATTTCTACCTCTTCATTCCCATTTCCAATCAGCCTGGGGAGGTCTATTCCTATGCCAACTAGGGAAGAGCTCCAGCAATAAGGAAAGACCTGCCACCTCAAGAACCACAGGGAACCCATTTCCCCAACTTCCCATACCACCCACTACCAGAAGGGAATTAGACAAGACCAGTTTGGGGGTCCAAGACTATAGAATGGCCAGCTTGCCACTAATTCAGCCAACACAGGCCCTAGGATAAACCTACCTGCTTTTGCTGCTCTAGGGAGCAGCTACCAAGAAGGAGAGGTTATTAGGAGAATTTCTATGGGTGGAGAAGCATGGTGGGTTGAGAGGTACTGAGCTGGGAGGCGTCAAGCAGGATAAAAAGATTGATGGATTTAGGTGGGAGTGACATGTGGAAGGGAGATTGTGGAACTGATTAATTTGTTTTTGAGTGGGTCAGGGGAGAATATTTTATCTACGGAAAGTTGCATGAATCACTGACTGAGGCAGAAATGTTTTGAGCAATCCGCTTGTTAAAATTTTGGCAGCATATCAATGGATTGTTTACATATATAGGGCAGGATGAATTACAAGTTTTTTGGTTTAGTGGTTGAGCTGAAAAATTGGGTAGGGGGTAATTGTCTCAGATTGAACCAAAATTATTTTTTTCAACTAAATAAAAACTGGAAAACATGTTTTTAGCCCGAGCAAAACATTGTATTTAATCTGAAATATTTTTTTCAGAGGGTTTTAAATAGTTTTTCAATGGCTTTTCAAAATTAAATATAGGTATATTCTGTAACAGAAAGACTTTCTGAAACGAAAAGTCACAATATTTCCTTTTGGAAAAGCCAAAACAAAATGTTTCAATATTTTTTTTTAAAAAGTATTCCCCCTACACACACACACACACTTTTTTTGGCCAAAATGATTTGCCAAATATGACCCAAATTAATTAATAGTTTTGGTTGACCTGTTTCTGCATTTTTCAGTGGATAAAACTATTCACACAAAATATTTTCCCAGCTCTTTACAGACAGGTGATAATTAAAGAGCATGAAACATAAGAGTAAACATGAACATAATTTCTAGTCCAATGAATTGTTTTCTGACCCTGAAGGTTTTAATCAAGTAACTCCAGTGTATTTCATTTCAGCAAGCACTATTCAACATTTTGTTTTAATTAGAACTTGGCCCAAAAGAGAAACCTATGTCTTATGACCTTTGAGAAAATTCAGGATCAGTTCTGAACTTTGCAGCTGAGGCCCATCACTAGTTAAATTACATTTACAAAATAATATATACTTTTAAAACGTATTTTGTTGCAAAGGGAGGACAGAGAAGAATACTCTTTTAACTGAGATGTGAAACCCTCTTAAGCTCTTCAAGGAAACAAACATCACGACAACACTAGTATTAACAAGGCAGGAAATAAGGAGGAAGGCTAAGAAAAAAGAAAATCAACTATTGTAATGCTACTGACAATCATGTACCTCTCCACAAAGAGTGACTGGTGAGAGAGAGCACATGTAACAATAGAAAGAAACACGGTGTTCCCCTGAATACACACTCTTAAATTGCATAAACTCATGTGAAGTATTTTGAATTAGGTAACAAATACACAGAGCTGAAAGGAAGAGGGAGACAATTTGCCAATGGGAACCACATAGCTAAAACATAATAGTAATCATAATTCTGATGATTTAACAATATTATAAATTACAATAGTGATATAAATAATACTTGGTGTTCAGGGCAATCATGGTCATACATGCCTACTTTTACTCATGTAGCCCACTGAAACCCATGGGAATAGTAAATTAGTAGTTATGCAGAGGATAACTTAAGTTTGCAGGATTTAGTCCTTATAATAGTGCCTTCAAGTTAAAGTCTCAAAGAACTTTACACACATTAAACATTGCCCCTGCAAGGTATGTAAGTAAACTGAGAAATAGATGGGCTAAGGACTCCACGTTCAGAAGTTCTGAGTAGCTGCAACTTCCAATAGACTACAATGGGAGTTTTAAGGTCTCGCTTCTGAAAAACTTGTCCAAAGTGACTTGTTCAAGGTCACAAAGGAAACAGTAGTAGGCCCAGGACTCTTACCTCCAAGTCCACTGGTCTAATCACTAGACACAACACTTGAACACAACCTCAGTGATATTCTAATCCACAGAAGCACCTGTATCCTTTCCACTTGTAAGGAAGGATAGAAAATCGTTGCAAGATAAACATGATTCAGAAATGAGTAAAACATGTTCTTTTTACCCAGCCCAGAATACCCATGAGAGATTCAGCAAGGGGAATGAAGTGATTAGGTAATAAATGAACAGGCAGCTTGGCAAGGGACTGGAGAGAGGGTTTTTTTCTCCGTCAAATATGTAACATCAGTTAGTGGTTCTACATATCAACTTTATCTTGCTAACCATTAATAGTCCCATGATTCTGTTAACCTGCTGAATGCCATGCACACTTGAGGCTCCATATACTGGGAGCCATGACACTAATACACATCTACACAAACACACACGTAGGTACATACATACATACATATTGGCCCGGGCAACTTTTTAAATGCTGACAGAAATATCCCATATATGCTCTTATTTTCTGATCTATGCTATCTTGTTACTGTGTTCTGTTGTTGTTTGTTGAGTGGGTATGATGTATATAGTCATTGCAGTACATGCCTGGTCTGCTTTGTGTCAGAAGCTTTCCCCTCAAAATTGTTTTATCACAAGTCTTAAGTCCTACAATGTCTTAAAGCCTCAACTCATGGAGTCATGAATCTCAGATTTCATTCAAAAATGTTTATAGTTGCAGAGAAAAGCATGACAGTGTGACTACTAAAAGCTCAGAAACCAGGAGGTAAATAAAAAGAATGCTGCATTTATTATTTTATAAAATCCCGTGATTGTGGGGGGTGGGCTGACTAATGATTTTTGAATGCTTGCGGTTGGCAATACTGTCCCAGCTTGCCCTCCAAATCTATCTTCAATATTGGTTTTGATTTGAATTGGTATATCCAAACTTTGCAACAATAGGTTTAATCACTGAAGTGTCTCTGGGCCACACCAAACTTTCATACACACTTGTACTGTATGCATAGGTCAATATTTTATCTCCCTGAATAGGTGAATAAGATACTACTCATTGGCTAGGTTTACCAGACACCATCTTGGAGCTTTAAAATTACACTTCTGCTGTAAGGAGTTTTGGTTTGTTTGTTTTGGGTGAGGTGCAGGGGAATGAGAGAGAGCTTTGGGGCGGGGGACAACTCCATGTATTGAGTGGTATATACCCTGCAAAGCAAGAAGTTGCCTGTAGTAGGACCTGCATAAAAACAAACAAATCATTCACAGAGCCATTTGAGAAACAGCAGACATGGATTTTGTCTTTAAGGGCCATATCACCGAGATACAGTGAACCAGATGATGGCTGCAAGCTGCTCTTTAGGAGGCAGTGATCCATGTCTAACTTTCTGGGCCACCCCTTATATAAAACCAGTAAATAAATATTTCTATGTTTATATGGAATGAAAATACAAGTTACATTCTACTATCAGTCCTTGTAACAATGCACCTTTTTCTTATACACACACACACACACACACACACCAGTCTTGGAAAGTTCAAAAATTCCAGGTTTATTAAATAACATTAACCACAAAGTGACTTTTTTCTGAGTTTCCCAGAAGAGCTGGAGTCTCTTACAGCACAGATTGAACAGATAACTAAAAGAGATATGAGTGAATCATCACCAAACATAGCCAAATGTGTTTAACAAAATCTTGGATGAAAAAATTAAACTCCCCCAAATCTTAATGGGATCCTGTGTTTGGAAGAACAAAACACATATTAGAGTAAATATGATCTCAGGTAGTCATCAATTCAGCCAAATGACTTAGCTGCAGGATGTCTTCTGTGCTTCACAAAGCATTTTCAAACTGACACTCTTCCACTTGCTATAGACACATAGTTACCACAAACAGCAAGGACTGGAATATTCCACTGCACCTTGTGTTTCCCTAATTTGTATTGTCACATGAGAGCTGTAATGGGGAATGAAGCCCCAAAGGAGGAAGAAGTAACGAACTCCTGGCATCAGAAGAACAGGTGCTGTACCTATTCTTTAGACAGTGCCAAAGAAATCTCTATATTTTCTCCTGCCACCCAGGTGACATTTTCTTAACAGTGCAGGACAGAATGCCATCCTGTCATTGTTTCCCTTATCAAACACTGCTCTGGTTGGAATATTTTAGTTAATCTGAAGTACCACAATGTAGGTTTCATTTTGTTAAAGGGTCTGATCAGTGATGAGACGGAAGAAGACCAGTTCACTCTGATTCATTTAGACACTGGCTTAATATAGGAAGGGACCGTAGCATAGAGTTGGCATTTATCAGGAAACACATGTAAATGAATTTCAAGTGGCAGGCAAAATATTTTTTTTACTTTAACATCAAAGGAGTGTGGTTGACTCTCTATGCCAAACAACCAGACTTTAATTGGATGCTTTGTTATCTCCCTTATTAATTCTCCATATCAAATTTTGATATGAGAGAGGATTTTTAAATTGTCACAGACTTCACTGTAAAACTTCTTCTGTCTCCACATACTTCATAAGATATCCAAATTCAAGAGTTGTGAGATCCTGCAAATATTTTGGAGGAAAATCTCACTGCATTTGTGAAGTAAAAAATATCCTGGTTGACAAGACAAGTTCCTAGGAAGTGTTGGGCAACATGTTCGACGTGTGCGCATTTCGGGTGAGTATATTGGTTTTCTCTCAAGATCCCCTGTCGAGCCTGTTCTACTTTGTATAAAATACTTGAATATTTATTAGGGCAGCGATAGAGAATGAATATGGATACATCTACACTGCAGCATGGGATGTAATTTTAGGCTCAGGTAGAAGTATCCGCGCTAGCTTTGACTGAGCTAGCGTGATAAAAATAGCAGCATAACCACAGCTACACATGATAGCTGCCCAAGTACAATCTGGCCCACTCCCCATGGACTTGCACGTAAATGGATCTGTGGCTTCACTACTATTTTTAGCACACTAGATTGATCAAAGCTAGCGTGGGTACATCAGCCGAAACAAAATATTTACACCCACACTGCATGTAGCTGTACCCTAAATGGTGCTGTTAGGGCACTCAACTGGGAGTGTGGAACCCTGGATTCTACTTCCTTCGCCAGTGTATACTTAATTATTTATATAACGTGGAACAACTTCAACAAGAGAGACTCCCATTCCAAAATGCCTAATAGCAGAGTGATTAAAGCACTTACCTACAATGTGGGAGATCCCAGTTCAAATCTCTGCTCCAAATCAGGCAGGGGCAGGGACTTAAACCTGGGTCTACTTGTATTCTGCTGAGTGCGGTAGCCACAGCCCTATAGGATATAAGCAGGGTAAGGAAGACAACACCACCACTACTACATCCTCATCCTCTGGTTTTGTAAATGACACCTAACTGAACCTCACTCCGTTTTTTCCCCACTGAAACTATTCAGCAAATTTATGTTGTGTTCCCTAACTGTTTTGGTAGACCTGAAATTGCATCTTTGCAGCAAATAAATTATTTGTCCAGAAATTTTCACCCAGCTCTAGCCCTAAAGTCATACCTATTCTACTAAAAGGAGTAAATATCTTACACAAGAAAAAAAAACTATTACTATACATTTAAGTCTATTCTCTTGCTTTATGTTATAGCTTGGAGCAGTGGTAACCAGACTTCAGTGGTTCAGCAGCCAAACTACTGATCAGCATTACCCAAAAGTTCAGGGCCAGATTAACTCTCCTGTGGGCCCAGAGCTATTAGATTCTGTGGGGCCCCTGTATACAAGTCTTTTTCCTAATTTAAAACAAAATTATCACAATTATGGCATCGAGGCTATTAATGCTATACTAAGCTTGCCTTTTAATTAACATAAAGCCATTCTGTGGTTACATTTCAGTCTTAAAACATGTAGAATATAGTTAAGTTAATTCAAAATAGCCTACTTCTTACCTTAGAACAGCTGTTATATTAGTTTCTTTCTGGGAGGGAGTTTGATGCAGGAGGGGATTGCGGCAGGGGGTTGGGGTGCAGGAAGGGATGTGTGGTCTGGGAGAGTTTGGGTGCAGGAGGGGGATTCTGACCTGGGGCAGGGGGTTGGGGTTCAGGAGGGTTCAGGAGGGTGTGCGAGGAGTAGGCTCCGGCTGGGAGGCACTTACCTCAGGCAGCGCAGCAGGGCTCAGGCAAGCTGCTTGCCTGCCTGCCATAGCTCCACACCGCTCCTGGAAGCAGCTGGCTGCTGGCACGTCTCTGTGCGCCCCTGGGGGAAGGGGGACAGTGTGTCTCCGTGCAATGCCCATGCCTGCAAGCGCTGCCCCCACAGCTCCCACTGGGGACAGGGGCAGCATGCAGAGCCGCCTCCCCTCCCCCGCCAGGGGCCTCAGAGATGTGCCAGCAGCCAGCCGCTTCCAAGAGCAGCGTGGGGACACGGCTTAGGCAGGCAGCCTGCCTAAGCCCTGCTGCGCTGTTGGGACTTTTAGCGGATCGACTGGCAGAGGCTCCTGGATCGACCAGTCGATCGCAATTGACGGATCAGTGGTGACCACTGAATTGTATATAATTATGGATTTATTTTTTGGGGGGCCCCTGAGCCTGAGGCCCTGGGCTGCAGCCCCTAAAGCCTCTGCATTAATCCAGCCCTGCAAAAGAGCCCCAGTAGTATGAATTCATTGTTTCATTTACTATAGTGCTATATATTCATATTTAATCAGTATTTAGTTTATATATATATATTTAGTTATATATATATATAAATAATACATTTTGCTGTGAGAATAATATTATTCTCACAGCAAAATGTATTATTTTATCAACTACAATTGATTAATATCATAGTGAAAGCATTCTCGTTGGTTAATAACTTAGATTGGCTAATAATTACATCAGACAGTGTTTTAACATCATTAGCTGCAAAGAGCTGCAGGAGACACATTAAAGAGCCACTTGTGGTTCGCAAGCCTCAGTCTGAGTATCACTGGCTTACAGCCTTGATCCTTGGGTCCAGCTAAATTGCCCTTTTCACATGAGTGAAGAGTGAGGGAGAGAATATAGATACATGCCATGCTTGGGTTTATCTGATTCCTAAGGGCTAATGTAGCTCCTGTCAAGGATTAGCACAGCACCCAGGCTGTTCTAAATTAGGGCTATCTGCAGCAAAGCTGCAGGAGCTGCTGCGGCAGCTGGGGTTTGCTGGAATGTATTGTACTTTGGCCAGCCCCTGCACCCCATTGTGGCACACCTCTCCAGTCTGGGAAGTGGCATAGTGAAGGGCCCTTGGGGATTCCCTTATACCATATGAATCCCCCAGCTGCCACTTTTGCTAGTGTCAAGGCAGCTTTGCACCACCAAAGCAACTTTATCATGGTCAAGGTTATGCTTAAACATAGAGAAAATTCCATGACAATGTATTTGGTGCCACAGCAAATTAGGAGTTCTGGAAAATGGAGGGAAATAGAATATACTAGAATAGAATGTATGTTTCTTCTGATTCCTTTTCTTTTTTACATTGGTAAGAATTATGCAGGCAACAAAAAAGGACAAAATATGTATTTCTGTTGTTTGTACATTTCCAGTCTTCTTGATATTGTAAAATTAAATCCACTAGGGTTGTAAAAGTGAAGTGCAAACATCAATCCTTTCTAATTCTACAAAAATATGCAATTGAGAGTTACTACGGGTGCTTAGATATTCAGTGATGAGCATGCTAAAGGAAACTAAACAGAATATAGTGCAATAGACTAGCACACCTTCCACAAGGGATAGAGCTAATCCTTCTGTGAACAAACTGCGCATTTCAGTTATGGGGGCTGAAATTGCTGAAAGGCAGAGTATGTCAGATGCTGAAACAGTGAATGTATAAAAGGAAACATCAGAGCTGGTTGGAATCTCTTCCTCACAATTTTTTTTAAAATGGTTTTTTTGTAGAAAATGTTGTTACTGGTTGAAAGTTTTATTTTTATACAAAAACCTGGACACTGAAAGCCAAAAAACAATTGGTATAAATTGCTGGGGGTTGGTTTGGGTTTCAGTAAAGTTGTTTGGGGTTTTTTTCAATAGTTTTACCAAAACTAGTTTTTGAAAACTAATATAATTTCGGGTTAAACAGCAGAATTTTTGTTGGATTTTTGGGGGGGAAAACAAAAAAACAAAAACACAAGTCTTTCAAAAAAATCTCCTGTAAAAAAGTATTGATATTTTTGAGCAGCTCTAGAAAATATAACTGTTATGAAAATTGGTTCCTAAGAAAGGACTATACATAAAGAACATGGGATAAGTTTATTTGTGTAGGGAGACATATCTAATGTGATGAATGAGCTAGCAAAGTCAGCACAAATCTGTTCCACCTAAGAATGCATTCAGTAAAGACCTGTGCTTTAAAAATTAGACTCTGAGGTTTTTCCCAAAATTTTGCAGACAGAATTTGTAAAAGGCCTGAAAAGTCACAGGGTTTCCTCTTGACCTATAAACGAATAACTTACAGTTGTTGATAAGCACAACCCCAAAGAAGCCCAATGGAGTCAAATTAATTGGATGAATTGAATGTATTTAGGCTAAAATGTGATGCTGAAATAACTCTCTAAGGCTCTCATTAGGTTACAAGTGGACATAATGATGGACCATAAATTCCCTGAAATGGAAATAAATACCTCTATTTAGATCCTCAGGAATGGTCTTGATTGATTTAAAGAGATGGTGACAATGCTGGTTAGCTATGTCCCTTCTAAACACATCACAGAGGTGCATCCTGATGGATTCTGGTGTGCTCAAATGTTAGGAAAAAGAACAGGAGTACTTGTGGCACCTTAGAGACTAACAAATTTATTAGAGCATAAGCTTTCGTGGGCTACAACCCACTTCTTCGGATGCATATAGAGTGAAACATATATTGAGGAGATATATATACACACATACAGAGAGCATGAACAGGTGGGAGTTGTCTTACCAACTCTGAGAGGCCAATTAAGTAAGAGGAAAAAAACGTTTGAAGTGATAATCAAGATAGCTCAGTACAGACAGTTTGATAAGAAGCAAGTGTGAAAATACTTACAAGGGGAGATAGATTCAATGTTTGTAATGGCTCAGCCATTCCCAGTCCTTATTTAATCCTGAGTTGATTGTGTCTAGTTTGCATATCAATTCCAGCTCAGCAGTCTCTCGTTGGAGTCTGTTTTTGAAGTTTTTCTGTTTTAAGATAGCCACCCGCAGGTCTGTCATAGAATGGCCAGACAGGTTAAAGTGTTCTCCCACTGGTTTTTGAGTATTATGATTCCTGATGTCAGATTTGTGTCCATTAATTCTTTTGCGTAGAGACTGTCCGGTTTGGCAAATGTACATGGCAGAGGGGCATTACCATATCCCTAGCTGCAATGAAGCAGACATTTACTTTTCTGATTAATTTCTTCAAATTTATTAAATGTATAATGATACTCTTAAGATTTATCCTTAGTGTATGTTATTAATATGTGAGGCTTCACTAAAAACACATTGAAATGTATTACTAAAATTAGTAATTCATTAGTAGAGCTGAAGACAGAAGATGCATGTGTGCTGTGACAGGTAGGGGAACAGTAAACACATCACTTTCTCCAAAGCCAGATACTTACTCAAGTAAGTAAAGTTAAAATCCTATTTATTCAGCAAAGTAGCAGGAAGTCTAAAATGACATGCCCTGCAACATAAAGAGAAAGCGATCTTGAAGGTACAAGAGATTTGGCAGGCATTTAGAATTGTGACTGGGATAAAAATACTTCCTAATGGTATTATTATTATTTTACTTTATTATTATTTATTTTATTTTATTTAGTAATGGGTAACCTTATTCCCACTTTGGCAAACTAAAAAGGCTGCATCTAATGTCTCAAATTTAGACCAAGCAACTTAAAAAAGCCATATTAAATAGTAATCCTCCTATATGTCTTGAGTCAGAATGGGCATGTCTAGTTGGTTGCAAATATCCCAGAATAATCTTTGTTCTGCCTTGGTAGGAGGCCCCAGCAGGAGCTCTAGGAAGCATTGTGCCTCACTGAAGCACAACACCCTCTGGAACATCCTGGAGGTGCAGCTGTTGTATCTCCCATAAGCATGTGCAGCATGTACATTATAGTTTCTCCTGATTGCCAGCTCTGTGGAAAGGTCCATGGCCAGAGGGACTAGAGTCATGCCCCTCTGCATCCCATTCATAGATGCTACCACCTGAAGCAGTTTTAGCCCTCTGGAACACTATTCTGAGTGCAAGTACTCCTACTGAATAAAGGGAATAAAGGGATGAGGGGAAGCATGTACCCTCTCCCTTCCTTTTGCATGTAGCTTCTGGCACGATTTTACCCATAATGTTTGACTAACACCTGACACCCCTCGTCCTACCACTTTGAATTAAACTGCTGTTAAGCCAAGTACTGTAGTGAGAGCCTTCCAGGAGACTACTGTGGGGAAATTGAAAAGTTGTTCTCTTATAGTGTTGTGGCGATATGTTAAATAATCAGTCCCACAGCACAAGACATGAAGTACAATACATTGTGCAAATTCTGTTATGATGCTTGGCAGCAATTTCACTGAAATAAATTCAACACTGCTGCTATTTTGGGAACACTTTATTCTTCTGACTTCAGCTATCCAAAGACTAGTGACCCCTACTAACATAAATAGACCTAAAACTATGTCAGCATTAATATGGTAAATCCCTTTTTTCATTTGCTTAAAACTATCTCAGTGCTAGTTGAGATTCTGGAACACATTTTAAAACATGCCTCTAGAGAGGTCGATTTCTACCCGCCAATTCAGGCGGGTAGTGTAGACCTAGCCAGAGAGGAAGGGGAGTAACTAGCCTACTAATATTTCATACACATGCTACAGAACCCAGGTCTTCAGTGGGGAAGAATACTAACCATAGGACTACTGGATTGGCCAACCTAAATGAGTGGGAGTAAATGCTTCATTTTGTTAGAGATCCTTATACATATATAGTGTGACAAAGTTCCTCCTCTATCTTGGTGGGTCCTGCGCTTATTGGCGGATTTTCTTGCCTCATGGTTCACCATGTGGGTTGGGGAACAGCCCAGAGACCTTCCCCTCTGGAAGAACCCACAGTCCAGGTCAATTGGGAGGTTTGGGGGGAACCCGGGCCTGCCCTCTACTCCGGGATCCAGCCCAGGGCCCTGTGGACTGCAGCTGTCTATAGTGCCTCCTGTAACGGCTGCATGACAGCTACAACTCCCTGGGCTACTTCCCATGGCCTCCTCCAAACACCTTCCTTATTCTCACCACAGGACCTTCCTCCTGGTATCTGATAACGCTTGTGCTCCTCAGTCCTCCAGCAGCACACCCTCTCACTCTCAGCTCCTTGCGCCTCTTGCTCCCAGCTCCTCACACTCGCACCACAAACTGAAGTAAGCTCCTTTTTAAAACCCAGGTGCCCTCATTAGCCTGCCTTAATTGATTCTAGAAGCTTCTTCTTAATTGGCTCCAGGTGTCCTAATTAGCCTGCCTGCCTTAACTGGTTCTAGCACGTTCCTGATTACTCTAGTGCAGCCCCTGCTCTGGTCACTCAGGGAACAGAAAACTACTCATCCAGTGACCAGTATATTTGCCCTCTACCAAACTCCTGTACCCCACTGGTCTGGGTCTGTCACATATCCCTCCCCCCTGCTCAACGCCAAGGGGTTGGGCAGCTTGAGACGCCAGACAGTGCACACGTGACAAGCCATCGTCGTTGCCATGACGGCTCCCTGCTCTGTGTTGCACACAGAACTGGAAAGGTTGGAGGGATAAGAACCATCTGGTCACCCTTGTGTTCTTCTCCTTGTTCCGCTGCATCCATTGAAGAGGGGCATGGTCGGTTACGAGGACAAATCTGCGCCCGAGCAGGTAGTAGCACAATGTTTCCATGGCCCATTTTACAGCGAGGCATTCTCTCTCCGCCACTGCATATTTTTGTTCCCTTGGAAGGAGTTTCCAACTGAGGTATAGAATTGGGTGTTCCTCCTCCCTGACCATCTGTGATAGAACGGCCCCCAACCCTACTTCCGATGCATCCGTCTGCAAGATAAACTCCTTGGTGAAATCAGGGGCTATCAGTACGGGGTTACTGCAGAGGGCAGTCCGTAGGTCTGTGAATGCTTCCTCTGCTGCGTCAGACCATCTCACCAGATCAGGTCCACGGGCTTTCACTAGGTCTGTCAGAGGGCTTGCCCTTGTGGCAAAGTGGGGGATAAATTGTCGGTAATACCCCACCACACCTAGGAACGCACGGACTTGTTTCTTGCGACTTGTTCGGGGCCAATTTTGGATGGCCTCTAACTTGTTCACTTGGGGTTTTACCAAAACTTTTCCCACAATGTAGCCAAGTTATTTGGCCTCTGTAAACCCTACAGCGCACTTGGCAGGGTTTGCTGTAAGGCCAGCTCGCCTGAAGGTATCGAGAACTGCCTCCACCTTCTCCAGGTGGGTTTTCCAGTCTGGGGTATGAATGACCACATTGTCCAAGTAGGCAGCAGCATAACTGTTATGCGGGCGTAATAGCTTGTCCATGAGGCCCTGGAAGGTAGCTGGGGCCCCATGTAGTCCAAAAGGGAGGACAGTATATTGAAAAAGACCCTCTGGTGTAGAGAACGCAGTCTTTTCCTTTGCGTCTTCTGCAAGGGGAATCTGCCAGTACCCCTTTGTCAAGTCTAGGGTAGTCAAGTACCGGGCATTACCCAGACGGTCCACTAGCTCATCTATGCGAGGTATGGGGTACGCGTCGAACTGGGATACTTCGTTTAGTCGCCGGAAGTCGTTGCAAAATCTTGTGGTGCCATCAGGTTTGGGCACCAGCACGATTGGGCTGGACCACTGACTGTGGGATTCTTCGATGATCCCCAACTCCAGCATTTTTTTTTACTTCTGCTTTTATTTCCTCCCTTTTGGCCGCTGGCACCCAATAGGGCCTCATTGTTACTCTGGCCCCAGGGTTCGTGACGATGTGGTGATATGTCTCGTTTTTTCGACCCGGTTTGTCGGGAACACATCTTGGTTCCAGAAGATCTCAGACACCTCATTCTTCTGGTCTGGTGTTAAATCGGGAGACACTCTCACCTGTTTGGAAGGCTTGTTTTCCTGGGATAGGTCTTTTTGGACCGTTGTGCATGCCTCTTGTGCATGCCAGGGTTTCAGAAAGTTAACGTGATAAATCTGTTCTTGTTTTCTGCGGCCTGGCTGCCGCACCTTGTAGGTTACTTCCCCCACGGGTTCAACCACCTCATAGGGCCCCTGCCATTGGGCCAGAAGCTTGCTTTCTGCCGTGAGTACCAACACCATAACCCGATCCCCTAGTTGGAACTGTTGCACTTTTGCCTGGCAATTGTAATGGGCTCGCTGGGCCTCCTGTACCTTCTCAAAATGTTCCCGTACAATAGGGGTAACCCAGGCTATCCGGTCTCGCATCTGCATTACATGCTCTATTATATTTCTCCCCTCATTGGGTTCCTCTTCACAGATCTTTGGCAATATCTAGTATGCCACGGGGGTGACGCCCGTATAATAACTCGAAGGGGGAAAACCCAGTTGAGGCCTGTGGTACCTCCCGGATAGTGAACATAAGGTAGGGTAGTAGGGTGTCCCAATCCTTCCCGTCCCGACTTACCACCTTCCTTATCATAGCCTTGAGGGTTCGGTTAAACCTTTCTACCAACCCATCAGTCTGCGGATGGTAGACCGAAGTTCTCAGGGTATGTATATGGAGCAGCGTACAGAGGTCCTTCATTAGCTTCGACATAAATGGGGTTCCTTGATCGGTTAATATCTCCTTCGGTAGCCCCATTCGGGCAAAGATTCCCACCAGCTCTTTGGCTATAGTTTTAGAGGCCGTGTTCCTCAGGGGGACGGCTTCTGGGTAGCGAGTAGCATAGTCCAAAACAACAAGTATATATTGGTGGCCCCGAGCCGTCTTCTCCAGGGGTCCCACTAGGTCCATGGCTATTCGCTCGAAGGGGACCTCTATGATGGGAAGGGTACTAAAGGTGCCCTCAAGTGGGGATGGGGACTGTGCAGCTGACACTCCGGGCAGGAGGCACAGTACCTCCGCACTTCTTCATGTACTCCGGGCCAGAAGAACCATCGTAGGACTCGTGCCAGGGTCTTCTCTACCCCCAAATGCCCCCCAAAAAGATGACTATGAGCCAGACTTAATACAGCGTTCTGGTGTTTTTGAGGTACTAGTATCTGCTGTACCTTCTTCCCCTGTACTGGTGCAACCCAGTATAAGAGATCCTTCTTCATTATGAAGTAGGGTCCTGGTCCCTGGGTTTTTCCTTCCATGGGGACCCCATCTATTTCAGTCACCTCCTTCCTAATGTTGTCATACCTTGAGTCTTCTGCCTGGTCCCATCCAAAATTACCTCTCCTGGGGCTAATCTGCCCAAGATCTAGGGGCCCAGTCTCTGTTGCCTCTACTGGTTCAGAAGCATTAGGGTGGGGGTCAGACTCAGGTGCTTCTCCCTCCTGCGTGGCCTCCTTTTCAGCTGCGCGGGTCCGCCTACCTATATGAGCGACCCTCTGGCTTTGGGTCAGTATTCAGGTTCCCAAGGCCTTAGCTGCCCTTCTTTCCCTTTTTGTCTTTCTACCCTGTCTGGGAGTGGAGAACAAATCTGGGGATATTTCAGAGAAGATTAGGGGTTGACAGTCTGCTGTGGATGCCTCACCAATTTTAGGGTCCCCATCTTTCTCCAATCCCTCTACTGGGAGTAAGTTTCCAAACCCTGGGAAGTCCCTCCCTATGAGCACCGGGTATGGGAGTTTAGGGAGTACACCTGCTGCTACCTCAGTAGTGTTCCCTTGGATCTCGATTTTTACTGGGATGGTGGGGTAGTAACTAATTGTCCCATGGACACATGTTATCCCTGTACGTTTAGCCTGCAGCAGCTGACTACGCTTCACGAGCTTCCCTGAAATAAGCGTGATAGCACTCCCCGAATCAACCAGTGCCGTGGTCTCTACCCCATTTACTTTCACTGGTCTGGTATACATATGTGGGGTTAGTGAGACCCCCACAAGGTGGATTAGGGTGCATGGATCTGCCCAGTTCTCCAGGTTACACTGCATAGGCTCCTCAGCATTGGGACACTGTGCAGCTATGTGTCCCCACTCCCCGCAGGCATAACATCTGTATGGAGCCCTAGGCGTTCCCCGGTCTCTTGGTTTGGGCAGTCTAACATCACGATCCTCTTCTCACTCAGTGCTACGACTCTTTGTGGCCTCTGATGGGCCTTCAGCCTCTCTCTTTTTCCACCTGGGCCCTCCTGGTGGCCCAGTCACCTGAACTTTAGGGCTTGGTGCTGCTAGTTTAACCCGGGGTGCCTCTTCCTTAACTGGTCGGGTCAGCTCCCTCGCTGTCCTTCGCCTCTCTACCAGGCCGGCAACCTCGTCATAGGTGGAGGGTTCGTTCTGGCTTACCCAGGCATGAAGGTCTGGTGGTAGTCCCCTCATGTATCGGTCGATGACCAGAACTGCTAGTATCTCTTCCAAACTCCAGGACTCTGTTTGCAACCACTTTCATGCGAGATGGATGAGGTCATACAATTGGGACCACGGGGTTTTGTCTTCCTGATACCTCCAACTGTGATACTGCTGGGCCCGCACTGCTGTCGTTACCCCAGATCTGGCCAGGATCTCTGCTTTCAGCTGGGGGTAGTCTGCCGCAGCCTCTTCAGGCAGATCATGGTAGGCCTTTTGGGTCTCCCCACACAGGAATGGGGCAAGGATGCCAGACCACTGATCTTGAGGCCAGGCCTCCCGTAGGGCTGTCCTCTCAAAGGCCAGAAGGTATGCCGCTACATCATCCTCCCGTGTCATTTTCTGCAGCCAATGGCTGGCCCGTATGAGCCGCGTCCCATCATGGCCGCGATTCAGCTCTGTAAGGGACTTTACCTGGTTTACCAGTTCCCGCAACATAGCTCGGTCTTGAGCAGCCTGGTCCATCAGCAGGCTATTAGTCTCTTGCTGCAGCCACACTGCCTCCTGTGGGGCAGCTGCCTGGACACGGGTAGCCTCCTGCTGGGCCGCCGTAGCTTGTATCAGTGCCCGCACTACGTCATCCATTGTGGTGAAAAATAAATAAACCCTCTCCCTTTTTTTTTTTTTAAATCACCCTCCTTCTTCCGCCGCGCTGTGCACCCCAAGATCCCACCCCTGACACCAGTGTGACAAAGTTCCTCTTCTATCTTGGTGGGTCCTGCGCTTATTGGCGGATTTTCTTGCCTCATGGTTCACCATGTGGGTTGGGGAACAGCCCAGAGACCTTTCCCTCTGGAAGAACCCACAGTCCAGGTCAATTGGGAGGTTTGGGGGGAACCCAGGCCCACCCTCTACTCCGGGTTCCAGCCCAGGGCGCTGTGGACTGCAGCTGTCTATAGTTCCTCCTGTAACAGCTGCATGACAGCTACAACTCCCTGGGCTACTTCCCCATGGCCTCCTCCAAACACCTTCCTTAGGGTACGTCTACACTTACTTCCTGGTTCGGCAGCAGGCAATCGATCTTCTGGGATCGATTTATCGCGTCTTGTCTAGACGCGATAAATCGATCCCGGATCGATCCTGGAAGTGCTCGCCGTCGACGCCGGTACTCCAGCTCGGCGAGAGGAGTACGCGGCATTGACGGGGGAGCCTGCCTGCAGCGTCTGGACCCGCGGTAAGTTCGGACTAAGGTACTTCGAATTCAGCTACATTATTAACGTAGCTGAATTTGCGTACCTTAGTCCGAAGTGGGGGGTTAGTGTGGACCAGGCCTTAGTCTCACCGCAGGACCTTCCTCCTGGTGTCTGATAACGCTTGTGCTCCTCAGTCCTCCAGCAGCACACCCTCTCACTCTTAGCTCCTTGCGCCTCTTGCTCCCAGCTCCTCACACTCACACCACAAACTGAAGTGAGCTCCTTTTTAAAACCCAGGTGCCCTCATTAGCCTGCCTTAATTGATTCTAGAAGCTTCTTCTTAATTGGCTCCAGGTGTCCTAATTAGCCTGCCTGCCTTAACTGGTTCTAGCACGTTCCTGATTACTCTAGTGCAGCCCCTGCTCTGGTCACTCAGGGAACAGAAAACTACTCATCCAGTGACCAGTATATTTGCCCTCTACCAGACTCCTGTACCCACTGGTCTGGGTGTGTCACAATAGTAACACTGATTAATTTGTTTGTTTGTTGTTGGCAATGCACATTATAGTCGATCAAAAAATGGGGAAACCATTTATTTAGAAATGTTGATGTTGTTTCTTTTTCATAAGGTTCAAAGTGAAAAAAAAAAACTTTGATTGAAATTTGTTTCTAAATTTCACATTTTTAAAATTTTGAGTCAGAGGCTTTCCAGCCCTTGCCCCCCTCCTCCCCGCGCTTTCCAATAGGTTCACTCATTGATGTCCCAGCTCCTTTTTTCTTTTATTTTGCCACTCTGTAATGTTTGCAAAGTTGAGGATTTGGAAAAGGTGAGAGGTAAAAAAAGGAAAAGAAAGAGAAAAGTGTGGGAGGGGGACCCAGACATCATTCATTACATTGTATCTTTTGGGGGTTGGAGAGAGAGGGGAAGAGTGTGGCAGCACAGGAATTGGAAATTTTTCAGTTTTGTTTGGAAAAAGATTTTGAAAAACAGAAAGCTTTTAGCAATTGTTTTTGTTTCTTAAAAAAAGGCAAATTGTTTATTTATTTTAAATTAGCCAGCTCTAATGTGCCTGGTTTCCAAGAAGAATGAAATGGAAAATAGGTACTCATTAGAGCTGCTTGGAAAATAGAATTTCTATTGTGTGGGAAATTCAACATTTCAAAATTTGTTTTCATTCCTTCTGAGTACAGTGCTCATTAATGCTATTCTCCATTGGACTAGATTATCCCCTGTCAAATAGTAATGCATCACAGGTTGAATGAGAAGATTGAATACCAACTCTTGAGCTTTGCAACTGGCAGTACAGACAGATGGCTTTTCAGCGGCCTTGGCTTCGCTTCAACTAGCCCTGCTTCCCTTTATGTCCCATTCGCAGAGAAGCACAGCGGCTTTATAGAGCTAGTGCCACTGGAAATGCTAAGCATCTGCAAAAGATGTAGGGAGAGGCACAAGGAGGTGCTAAGATTGCATTCACCACTTGGTACTATTTAGCAGTACTGGGAAGACCTGGTGAAAGAGCAAAATGCTGTCCAGATATGTAATTCTTCCCACATCTCCTGCAGTACCCTGCCCTAATAACCGTATCACTTTTTAGCTCATAATTTTAAAGAAATTACTTACATTGATGTGTTATCCCAGAGGGAGGCTTCTTTTTAAAAAAATAAAAGGGGGGAGGGGGAAAGAAAAGTTAAACACACACACACTACGGGATGAATAATGTGAATGTTTAATTTTTTTTTAATTTCTTAAATGTTCATTAAAGAAATTTATGTAATCCCCACAACTATATGATCTAGAATAAAATAATTGGCTTATTAACAGAGCATAGTAATACAAGACAGTATTATTCTGCACTGACTGATAGCCTTATGGTTGAGTAGTAGTGAATACTGAAGCTAGCCCTAAAAATCACTGTTCCGTTTTTATTTTCTAAGGTAATTAGTTCCTGATTTATATATATATATATATATATATATATATATATATATATATATATATATATATATATATATATATATATATATATATATAAAGAATTACCAATATATTCCCAAGGTCCTCAATTTTTTTTTATTTATCTCAGCTTATGACTGGTTATCGTCACTGAGCTGCTTACCCTTAGTTCCTAGCAAGGTATTTTGCTCTTTTAAATTGTTTAAATTTTAATTATAACATTTTATTAAAAATTCTGACTAGATTACTAGAACACCATTAATTATAAAGAAATAATGGTAACTCACATCCTAAAGGACCTTGACTCATCTCTGGTATGCAATACATGGACTTAATTCATCAAAGGACTTCCTGATACTTGACACTTCCAATGATTATGGTTGTATTGTGACACCCTTACTCACACTGATTAGTATCTTATTCCATAAGTAACCACAATGAAATCTATGGGACCACACAGGAAGTAAGAGGTACTTTTCAATGTGTGTAGGTGTATCACAATCTGACCCTATCTTTATTTATGTTTGTCTCAAGGATCTCACCTCTTCCACTTTTTAAAATGCTGCTTGATATGTCTTATCTAATTGATAGCTAAATTAAACTTGCTGCTCATATGTAAGCTTCTAGCAGTGCATGAGAGAACATACTCAAGTAATTCCAAGCACGTCTCAAACATGCTGATTTAGAGCTATTAGAGGACATCTATACAGCATTTGAAAGGAGCTCTTGGGTGTTCAAAATGAGTCGTCCAGAATTTAAATGTGTGTCACCTTAAGGATGAAACAATCCTCGAATCCTTGATTCAAGGTCATCAAAAGTCAAATTGGACTTTGGGGTAGATGGACATCCTGTTATACTGAAAGACTCTCTGAAATCTGAAATAGTCCTTGCTGGAAAAATAGATAGCAGGGCCCTGTGAGAGAGGGCTATTTCTGTCAACTTTGATAATTCAGAATGAGAGCTAGTCAAAAAACAGGATTTTTTTCCAATTACATTTTTCATGAAAACTGGTTGCTGTTTTTCAGTTGGCTTACCCAGAAACAAATTGTAGTGACCATCTACCAATGCTTTCAGTAGTGTTTATGATTTTTGTCACTTTCTGTATAATATTCTGACTTTGTATAAAATACTCTTCTATTTTATCCAAATGGAAATGGGTTAGGAGAATTACTTGGATTCTTAATGTCTGGTGCCCCTGGAAAGATAACGAAGTGCTTTGAGAATGGTATAGGTTACTACCTGGGTACAAGATTATGAGCACACAGAAGACTGCAGTTTTCCTTCAAGTTCCATAGTCTAGCTGACTAGGTCCACTGTAGAGATGAACAAACTGAAAACATAGGCACAGTTACATCTTCTAATATAAAGTATTGAAATATGAGGATATGTTATTTACAGCAAAAAAATGTAGCTTGGCCATATTACATTTCTTTATCTCCATTTTTTATATTTACTGTTTAGTTTTCTATAAATGATGAAGATTGGAAGGAATTACCAGAAATACTAATAAACATGTTAGGAATACTATTAATCCTACTTGACTCTGTCATGTTGCTTGCGTCAGGCAGAAACATTGTTATATTAAATCACAGTCACTATTTTGTATGCAATTCCCTTTTATGCATAAGTCTAATATAAAAGGAAACAGTCTGACCACTGATAGCTGTTCTGTACTCTGTTTTGCTTCCAGGCATCTATTGTACATGTCAGTCCATGAAATGGGGGTTTCAAGGATGCTTCAATGTGTGGCAAAGGGCACCTCAATCTGTCCTTGCAGCACTGGCCAGTGTTTAAAAAGTGAAAGCATTAATAATACAAACTATTTGATGTGATTCATCTTAACATCTCCTTCAAAGCCATTATGGTGCATTGCCTCAATCTGTATGGAGCAGTGATGATGCTTGCTAATATGGGTATAGGGGTATATTGTCCTTTTGGTGTGTCTGGGTTACTCACATTAATGCTAATGGAAGTTATGCACATACTGTGACAAGTCTTTTTTTCCCTTAGGAAGGGCATTGGGACTTTAAGGAAGCTAAGCTCTGTTACTCCACCTAGTGGAAAGAGGTCAGCCCCGATAAAGCAAATATTGTGAAGTAGATATTGAACCGAGGTACAGGTTGGAATCAGTGGAGCTTGTTGTATACATGCAGACTCCTCTTGCTACCTTGTGGGGGAAATACCAGTAGGAACCATAAGAAACAAGTAGGGCCTGCACAGTGAGGAATTTGCATGTATATCACATAGGTGCCGACTCCGTGGGTGCTCCGGGGCTGGAGCACCCACAAGGAAAAATTAGTGGGTGCTCTGCACCCACCGGCAACCAAGTTCCCTGCCCCGCCCCTCCTGCCTCCCCTCCTCCTCCCCTGAGTATGCCGATTCCCCGCTCCTCTGCCTCCCAGCGCTTGCTGACACCAAACAGCTGTAGCAAGCTCCAGGAGGAAGGGTGGAGGAGCGGGAACATGGCACTCTCTGGGGAAGAGGTGGGGCCGGGGCAGGGATTTTGGGAAGGAGTTGAATAGGGGTAGGGAGGAGGCGGAATTGGGGTGGGGACTTTGGGGAAGGGGTTGGCATGGGGGCGGTAGGGGGCAGGGCAGGAGTGGAGTCGGAGTGGGGGTAGAGTGGGGTCAAGCACCCACTGGCGCCCTTAGAAGTCAGCGCCTATGGTATATCATACAGGACTTGACTCCAGATGTTTGTAAAGTACATTCAAGGAACTTGCATTTCCTCCAGTTGTAAGTATCTGAATTCATTTCAACAAGCGCTTCCCAAGTTTTTGAAAGTTGAGTGCTGCTTCAGGAAAATGAAACCCTTTGCACCAGGATCCTCTCCATTTCTGTAACTCCACTATATGTTAAAAACCATCACAACTTAATGTAAAATAAAAGCCCTGTTATCCGTCATGTTGGGGGAATGAGGGGTGATGATTAATCAAATATTCTGGTTAATTAATTGATACTCACACCTTCTTGTCAACTGTTCAGAATGGGACACATCCACCATGATTGAATTGGCCTCATTCGCACTACAAAAAGCAATTTTCCCTCTGTTGATATTCACCCCTTCTTGTCAACTGTTGGGAATGGGCCACATTCACCCTAATTGAATTGGCCCTGTTAGCACTGACCCCACACTTGGTAAGGCAACTCCCATCTTTTCATGTGCTGTATATTTATACCTGCCTACTTTTTTTTTAACTCCATGCATCTGATGAAGTGGATTATAGCCCATGAAAGCTTATGCCCAAATAAATTTGTTAGTCTCTAAGGTGCCACAAGGACTCCTCATTGTTTTTGGTTATTTAAGAGTTACACTTACCAATGGAATACCAATTTTCAAAGAATTAGAATACAATAAAATATAAAATAGTATACAGGTACTCACCAATCCAGTACTGCACCGCAGAGTGGTTGGTTTCATGAAGCACTTAGGTGTATACAGGTAAAGTTTTCTATACAGTAGGTTATCTTATGACACTACATATCACTATGGGCAGCGCATGGCATACACCCAGATCACTAAATCTACACTTAATACTAAAACTATGTTGAACATAATTTAATCTCTCTTTGATGATTCAGAAGGCATTTCTGGATCTTGCAGTGCCTCAGGATCATCATTAGCAACGTCAAGTATCATTGTAGATGTAGAAGGTGTAGGAGATTGGGCTGAATCTGTAATGACCCTATGACACACCCTGGAAGCTGCTTTTTTGAATAAATCCCTGATGTCAGCTTGCTTACTTGTCTTCTGCCTCTTTTGCATAAAAGTAGAATGCAGAATGTGCAATTGCATCACCTCCTGGGCAGTATAGTAGTCCCAGTTACTAGATTCAAGATTTGTATTGGGAGATATCAGAAATGCCGGTTAATAGAATTTTCCGGTTGGTAAAGTGCCAGATAACACAGCTTTTACTGTATATCTCTTTGGCATTGCCACACCACACCCTACCTACGGTTAATCATTCACACACCCTTCCACTCTGATAACCTTTTGTAGAGCTTCATAATATGAGAATTCCTCACTTTTCTCTCATGCTTTGATCTAGTGTTTCCGTGAAATAGTTAACAATATTGAGACTTTAAGACATCTGACTTAACACCCAGTGAAATAAATGGGACATGTTGTACCTCAGGGCTATTGTTTTAAACACTCTGCAAACTCAGGCAGATATCAGCACAATGGTCATTCTTGCTTCATGTTTTACAAGGTTTTTTTTTTACAAACATCTGAGGTGGAAGTCAAACTCAAACAGCTTGATGAGACCAAATCAGGGAAGCTGGCTAATCTCCATCCAGGAATATTAAAGGAAGTGGCACATGAAATTGCAAACCCAATAGCAAAGATTTTTAATGAATCCATAAATTTAGGGGTTGTGCCCTATGACTGGAGAATTGCTAATATAATACTATTTCTAAGAAAGGGAGGAAAAAGTGATCTGAGAAACCACAGGCCTGTCTGTTTGACCTCAGTTGTATGCAAGGTTTTTGGAACAAATATTGAAAGAGAAAGAAATTAAGGACATAGAGGTAAATGGTATTGGGATAAAATAGAACATAGTTTTACAAAAGGTAGATTGTGCCAAACCAACCTGATCTCTTTCTTTGATTTTTTAGACAAAGGAAATGCAGTATATCTAACCTGCCTGGATTTCAGTAAGGCATTTGATACATTTCCACATGGTAAATTTTAGTTAAATTGGAGAAAATGAAGATTAATATGAGAATTGAAAGATGAATAAGGAACTGGTTAAAGGGGAGACTAAACCGGGTCATACTGAAAAATGAACTGTCAGGCTGGACCAATCTTATTTAACATTTTCATTAATGACCTTGGCACAAGATGTGGGCGTGTGCTAATAAAATTTGTGGATGACACGAAGTTGGGAGGTACTGCCAAATGGAGGAGGACCAGAATATCCTACAAGAAGATCTGGATGCTTTGAAAACTGGAGTAATAGAAATGGGATGAAATGTAATAGTGCAACATGCAAGGTTGTGCACATAGGGACCAACACAAGAATTTTTGCTATAAGCTGGGGGCTTAGTAAGAAGCTACAGAGGAGGAGAAAGACCTGGGTATATTGGTTGATCACAGAACGCCTATGAGCCGCCAATGTGATGTGGCCATGCACAAGGCTAATGCAATCCTATGATGCCTCAGGTGAGGTATTTCCAGTAGAGATAAGGAAGAGTTAGTAACATTATACAAGGCACTAGTGAGACCTTATCTGGAATACAGTGTCCAATTCTGGTCTCCCATGTTTAAGAGGGGGTGGGGGGCAGACTAGATGACCATGATGGTCCCTTCTGGCCTTAAAGTCTATGAGGCTACAACATGATTTTTTTTTTTTTTTGGTAATGAAAGTGGAGACTCTGGAGAACAATTTGTGGGTATGTGTGGACAAAGTTCTAGCTAGTCCTACATGCCTCCCCAGTAGGGTATGCCCCACACTTTGAGAAATACTGGTTTAAACCCAGCATTTTCATTACCTGGGTACAATCAACTCAATGATGTTCAATCACATTCAGACTCATAGGTACCATGTGGTAAGAGGAGAATACTATTCCACAATGTGGAGTCTATGTTAAAAACTTTACACAGAAATGATTGCATATGGGCCTTTATCATCTGTTTCTCTCTGCCATATGCTTTGTGAACCCTCCAAGATGTCTTTAAGAAAACAATATTGGTCGATGTGGCTTGAAACAAAAGACAGAGTATTGTTACAATATTTCCCCAGTTTGAATCTTCTTAATTGTATTAATGGTGCCCAGATGGTAAAGTAATGCACATCTTTAAAATTAATGTAATGTAATGTTAATAAGAAAGTGAAAGTTAATACAAGTACACACAGACAACTTTCCCACTGCCCTACTAAAACAACACAAACAAGTTCTGTTCTTTAGTTATGTCTTTGTTAATAAAGCCAAGTCCTTCCTGGGTTTGGATTTATTAACAAAGAGCAGCTCAGATCTTCTCCACAGACTTGGCTGTTCTTACAGTTCCTCCCTTAGGACTGTGTTCAGTCCACATCCTACAGCCTCTCTAGAAAGTAACTTCCTCCCTCATATCCAGGAGGTGTAATGAGTTACCTGCCTCAGTAACTTATCAGAACGCACCTAATGTTTTCCCAGTAGCACCAATACCTGCTAAAAGGATAGTGTACTTCAGAGGACCACTTGCAGTCTGTTGAAGCAGATTTAAAAATAAAACAAAAATGATATAACTTTCTGCAATGAATAGATTACATGTATTGTTTAATCTTTAATATGAACTAATAAGCAATTGGGTAAATATGGGCTTTGGGTGATAATTGTAGTCTTTCTAATTTTGATATTTTGTATAATCTTTTTTCTTCTCTGTCTACTAATTTTAAGTTCAGAATAATTTGCTCATTGGAGTTAACTCTTGGCATTTTTAGGAGATGGACAATAGATTCCGTCCACATGTAAAGATTTGATAAGAACATAACATAAGAACATAAGAAAGGCCGTACCAGGTCAGACCAAAGGTCCATCCAGCCCAGTATCCTGTCTACCGACAGTGGCCAATGCCAGGTGCCCCAGAGGGAGTGAACCTAACAGGCAATGATCAAGTGATCTCTCTCCTGCCATCCATCTCCACCCTCTGACAGACAGAGGCTAGGGACACCATTCCTTACCCGTCCTGGCTAATAGCCATTAATGGACTTAACCACCATGAATTTATCCAGTTCTCTTTTAAACTCTGTTATAGTCCTAGCCTTCACAACCTCCTCAGGCAAGGAGTTCCACAAGTTGACTGTGCGCTGCGTGAAGAAGAACTTCCTTTTATTTGTTTTAAACCTGCTGCCTATTCTGCAAAGCACACCTCTTACGATGAATTTTGTAGAATTTTGTAGAATTTCAATTACATTAGTAATAGGAAAAAACTGAGTTACATGGTAACTCTATATAATATTTTACTGTGATTGTTATTTTATAATGCATTCTAAACTGGAATAATTCTGAAGTATCAATGAATTGAATGCAAGTTTTAAAATGAGGCCATAAAAAAAAATGAAGCTGGGTCAGCTGTCAAAAGTGTTCATCCCGGGTGACAGCAATTTAATTGCTTATTCTTCAGATGACAGCACAAAGATTACGGTGGGTGGTTTGGTTTGCAAATCACATCTGCAGTCTCATTAATTGGGTTTGTACACTTTAGAACACATAAGAAACTTCTTCATGAGTGGGGACAGGATAGAGCTACTGAAGAAGACTGTTTCTTTGCTGTAGGCACAAGTGGACAGGTCTAGCAGAAATGGATCTTCTCCATGCCAACTGTTTTCAGGTGTCATCAACAATCCTGACCTGTTACACATTCCGTTGCAATGGACTCAGTGTCACAACACGACATCCCAGTGACAAATCTGCAGCCCCCTCCTTTCTGGGAATCCATTTCTTGAATATAATTGGCAGGACTGGTGCTGGAACTGGGGGAGCTAGGTAGCCATACCCCGGACTTTTAAAAGTAGGAAGGACATGCCCCATCCCACTTTTTAACAAAAGAAACATAAGCACAGAATTCATGTCTCCCACAGATTTTTTTCCCCCCTGGCAGATTAATAGATTCTGCTGGGGAAGTGCTGCAATTATACCTTTCTCCAGAGGCTGCTGTCACACCAGAGGAGAGGGCATCCGGCTCACCGCCAGAGCAGCCAGACATGGAGAGGGAGGGGGGCACTTTGGCTTTGCTTCCCCCCGCCCCCCACTTCCTCAAAGGTTCTAACGCCCTTGATTGACAGGAGAGGACTGGACACATAGGAAAGTGACAAACCACGGGAGACCTGTGTTCTGTAAGATCATGTCTGAATTATAAGAAGGAGACAGCTGACCATTTCCCTTCCAAACTGCCTTAACTCAGATATAGCAGTGTCATCTCTAGGAGGGTACATGTCCTCTCTTCCCATATATGAGCCACTTGTGGTGATGGTTTTATAATATAGATACCTGTTCACTGGCTGATGGACAGAGACCATTAACTAATTTAATGTTGGCCAACAGATTATAATAATTTGGTGAGTTCTAATTTTTCATGGATTTGAATCTGCAACCTGGAAATGAAAAAAAAAACATATTTTTAAATTGAATTCTGCAGACAAGTATGAAATTACTAAAAAAACAACAAATTGTAATAACTGCAATGTAAATCCATTGTCTACACTGAAATCAGAACATAATGGAAATAAGAAGACAAAAAAATGCAATTAAGCAATTAAGGTCAAACATTGCTAATAGAGGTCTCTCCCATTTCCTATTAAAAAAAAAAGTCATTCGGTGGGGATGCTTCTTTCCACAATGCTCTACAATCAGTAAGTAGCTGTTGTTATAATCCAGTTGTTAAAATACACTCCTAGTGTGTCTCCATTGAACTCAGTATAGTTATACATCAGACATAAATTTGGAAAATTGTGTCTATGGAGTTATTACCTGTGATACAATCAAAAATACACACTGTACATTTGTGCTGACATGTAACAATGTATTGATCATTAGAAAAGACTTTTACTTAAGCCTCATACAAATTTTGCCATATCTCTGGATGTTGATCAACTCCATATATAAAGCAGAAAAACAAATCTTGTTTAGGATTCTCGCAGTTGAAGCATGTAATGGTGCATGGGGGATTTAGATGGAAGTAATGTGTATGGAGCTATGTGGGTAGAAACAAACAAAATCAAAACCATGTGAAGTGTATCTCAAAGAGATCATCTCCAAATAGAGGTGATTTCAGATGGTTCACATGATTTGACCAGTGCTCATTAAAGAGATGCACTGGAGTGTCACCTTCCCACAAACTTTTTAACGCAGCTCTATATGAGACATGCATATTTCAAGAATATATATTTCAAAATAATGTTATCCATCATGTCATCCATCATAAGTATCTTCTCTTTCTAGATCACTTGAGTATCTGGTCACTTATCTTTTGGGATCATTGGATATCTGGTCCAGCAAAAAAGTTTTTAATGTGAAGGCACTTTAATGTTCCTGGCTAGAGAAAACTTTTTCAAATTATGGAGCAAGTGTAAAATTTAAGTGAAATACAGCACATTATAGCTAGTAGGTGTATTCCCTAGTTTTATGCAGAAATAGAACCATGGATCTTGAACATCCAGGAGTCCTGAGATAAACTAAGATGGGTATTGTTTGTTCTTTGGTTTTATGGCCTTGGTTCATGTTATACCATAATCTGACAATATTGTCTCACTACTTTCTTGTTGTTATTCCTCTGATTACTTTTTAATCAGTTATCTATCTCTGAATAATGTAACTAGAGATGGGAGAGCCAGGGTGGGGGGGAGTAGCGGCTTCATATTCCATGACAAATCAAAACAAATTAGGAATTAAAACCATTAAACCCTGGCTCTGGTATGTGATGCCTCCACCCTAAAGCTGGATCCCTAAAGCTGGCTGAGCTGTGCTTAGCCCAGGAGCCTGGGTTAGGAGTGGGAAGAAGTATGTGGAAGGTGGTTCTAAGGCACTCCTGCAGTCCTAAGGCTGGTTGGGGGGCAGATTTTTCCACTGGCATAACTTGGAGCAGCTGCAAGTTACACTGATAGAAACAGTGTCATCCTGCTGACTGGGGATTACTGGCCATGCTTCCTACACCTAAGGAGAAGAGATAGTGTAGCATAAGATCCAGAAATAAAATGGATTTTTGTCATTTCATGTAACCAGAATGGATTCGTGTAATGCTGCCTGACCATGCTAGAGAATCAAGACCATAAATATACGTTTTTCTATGGTAATTACTGTAAGAATTGATCTTTCCCATAGACTGTGGGTAGTCTGATTTAGTCTTTTAGAGAGTGATGAAGTTCCAGATGTGAATTCTGGAGCTATATCCAATCTTCAGAGCTTGGGGGTAATCCACCCATGCCATGATGCCTACAAAACATTTGATATGGCTGGGAAGCAGATGAGTTGTAACTGCTTCTTTTTTTCCATTGTTCATAAATGCCCCACTCTACTCCCACTGTCTGTTTGTCATATCCAGCTATGGTCTTTCATCTTAAGCTTAGATAGAGCACAAACTTTTTGGATAGGGTCCATCCTTTTGTTATGTGTTTGTATAGTGTGTGACGGTGTACCCCATAAGGCTTCATGGGCATATGCTTATGAATGCATATATGATATAACTGGAACATGTTTTATGCTACATATGCCATGTAACATATCTCTGTAAAGGTTATGATCTACTGAATCTATTAATCCTATTTGTATGCATGTATCATGTTTGTATTCGAAGTTATGAATATTGGATGGGCACTGGCTTGATTTTTAAGTAGCCTTTATAAAGCTACTTTGGTCAGCTTCTTGACTAAGGAATGTGCAAATTAAGTACCCAATCAAGAAGCACTTAAGGGACAATGGATCTTGGGAGGCTCCAATCCACATAAGAAGTCTACATGAGGACGTTTAAGGGAGCAGGTAAGCAATGGCTGCTGCCTGTAAAAACTGAGTCATGCATGGACATGTGACTTGCCCACGGGACTCCAAAACTCCATCTTGGCGCTGGACTTTGCATAGGGGAGAGGAGGGTGTCTCTACCCAGAAGAGAAAGTCTACTTAAACCCCTGAGATACCCCTCCATTTTGTCTTCAGCTGGCTAAAGAGATAACCTCTCCACCCCCAAGGATACCTGAAAGAGCCTGGAACAAAGGACAGTAACTACAAGGGGTGTGAGTGATTGCTGGACCCAGACTAGTAGGAGACTAGTCTGTAAAAGGAAGCTTACTGGAACTGGTGAGGTTTTATCTGTATTCAGTTTTCTTAGACATAGACATGCATGTTCTATTATATTTTACTTGGTAATTCACTTTGTTCTGTCTGTTACTACTTGGAACCACTTAAATCCTACTTTCTGTATTTAATAACCCAGAATATGTATTGATACCTGGGGGGAGGGCAAACAGCTGTGCATATCTCTCTATCAGTGTTATAGAGGGTGAACAATTTATGAGTTTATGCTGTATAAGCTTTATACAGGGTAAAACAGATTTATTTGGGGTTTAGACCCCATTGAGAGTTGGCCATCTGAGAGTTAAAGACAGGAACACTTCTGTAAGTTGCTTTCAGTTAAGCCTGCAGCTTTGGGGCACATAGTTCAGACCCTGGGTCTGTGTTGGAGCAGACTGGCGTGTCTGGTTCTACAAGGCAGGGTGCTGGAGTCCCAGGCTTGCAGGGAAAGCAGGGGCAGAAGTAGTCTTGGCACATCAGTTGGCAGTTCCCAAGGGCATTTCTGTGATTGTCATGGGGACTGCAAAAGGCACATCCCTGTTGAATGTCAAGTCCTTGCTCAAAAGCCTGGGATCTCTAGAGCTGTTCAAAGAAAAGGTTACCAGATTTTATTTTTTAAGAGGAGCAAAACAACGTATTTTTCCTGAGACTTGTTCTTGGAAACCGCTGAACCATTTTGGCTGAAATTTTCCACGGGCTGGGGCAGGAATCAGACTGAGACAGACAGGTGGCATAGAAAATTTCAGTTCAAATTATTAAAGTCTGGCAAAATTATGAGGAACTGAAAATAGAATGTTATAATGGGAAATGTTGGGGAACCTTAATAGGTGGTGCTACCAGTCGTGCCTATAATAGTAAACTTCAGAGTAAAAAAAAAAAACCTGGAACGTATAGAATACAGTGGTCACAAATTCAGCTAATGTGATAGAGGGAATTCAGGTGTGTGTAAGGATGGGATGGTTTTCTAGAATGCAAACTAAGTCTGTACTCAGGTCATAATGGAAGCATTTTCTGGCAGGGATTTGGAAGTGAAAGGCCTAGCTTCTAATCTTGGATCTTCCAGTAACTCACTATGAAACTTTAGGCAAGTCATTTACCCTCAGTTTATCCATCTGCAAATGAGTATATGCTTACTTACCTTATGTCAGGGCTTTGAGACTAAATTAATTATTATAAATTGCTTTGGCGTTCTCAGCTGGCAAGTGCTATATAAATGTCTGTCATCTTGCAATAGGTTTTTTTTTCATCCAGAGATACTCTAGATGTGTGTATACTGGTGTCTGAGAGTACTTGGAGTATGGCCTTTTCAGGGGCACTGCATTTTTAAAAATATTTTATGGACATATATTACAATACCTTGTAGAGATGTAGTGATCCAGTAAGATGAGTGTAAAAAAATGTCTTGGCAGATAGAAAACACTGCTTGGTCACTTTTGGATATCTCAAGAGCAGCCAAATGGAATTTTAGCAAACTTTGTCCCCTAGAATTCAGCTGTGGGCTGAGAACACGGATGAGAAAATGCAGCCTAAAAGGTATACTTTTTCAGAAAATTATAAAGTGTTAGATTCTGGGATGTGCCTCTCGCAGTCAAGACACGAGGGAAGGGGCCTTTAAGCCACCTTTAGGTGTCCGGGTTTCTAGGCTGCTTTGAGGACTGGAGTGGCCCCTGGCATAATTTAGACAGTGATGGACATGAGGGGCTCCCCAAGTTGCGCTGTACATGGTGGTGCTGCTAGAAATGTAGAATTATGTGTTACAGGCATGCACCTCCTCTCCTCCTATCCTAGCAAACATTCCCTATGCCAGGGCTTGTGGAGAGTCCTCTAAAGCCAAGTAGGATGGCTTTATGCCAGGCCTGTGAGGGAGGAATCTTTCTTTTCTGGGCATGGAGTTTTCTCTAAAGCCAAGTTCGTTCTTTCAAAATGTTGTTTTGTTCAATATGGCAGAAGTTTGAGGCAGCAAACAGCCAAAAAAAAAAAAAAAATCCAGAATGGTTTTAATGTCCTCCTGAAGATTTACCTGGCATGAGGGAAATCCCCAGGCTGCATAATGCCAGCATAGTTGCTCTATGCTATCATTGCTCCTGAGGTCATGGCCAGGGGAAGATATTGGCTGAGATCCTCCCATTGGGAGTTAAGCTCCTACATACCTTTGATGATCTTCTGGGCCAAAGTGACTAGAGCATAGCTCTGATACCCATACTCTTTAATACTGAGGTTTTTGAATGATTTTATATTGATTTTCATCATATGAAGCATTTTACTACATAAATGCTACATTAGTATTTATCCAACTATCTTCTTTCAATATCCTATTTATTTTGGCAGGTCTGTAACTTCATCAGTTTTATGGACTTGCTTGTCCTCAAATGTGCAGTTAGAATACTATGTGTTAAATATTATGTTAACCAGTATATTTTCTCCCAGGTTCATAATTCTTTGATATCAGTTTAATAAAATATAGTGCATTCAAATAGGACATGATATACATTTTTTTCAGTTATTTCATTGGAAAAGAGCTCTCTCCTAAACTGAATTTTAAATCCCAAGCTGTTGAAGTTGTTTTGCTTGATATTGTGCTCCAATGGTGTTCAAGTATTTGTGGTCAAACAATTCTTTCTGTTGCAATTAATGTGAGCACAGAGTGCACAAAGGGACATAAAATATTTTAACCTATGTCCAAGGAAATGAAAACAACCTATTTCATTGTGGTTTAGCTCAAATCTGAACCAAAGTTTCCAGAGATTTTCTGCTTAGCCAATTTATTGCATCATACCCACCGTGTCCTTTATCCAAGATAAATAAAACCAAAGTTTCCTCAATTAATTATGTTTTTTCATGATTTCACTGACAGATACATTGATTCTGTTTTACACTCAATTTGATTTTGTTTTGGCCAACAAATGACTCAGTTAGTGAATAAAGAAAGGTGGTTTGAGCAGGGCTTTAATGAATTTCATTGAATTATTCCTCAAATGCAATGTACCCTGAAGAAAAATTCCTCCAACTATTTTCAATAGGTTGTTTATCAAAGTAATTATTTTCTTTAGAGAATTACTTAGAATTTTTTCTTTATGTATTTGAAGGTTAGAAAAAGCAGGCTTTTGCTTCTGCAACCTTGCAGAAACCCTTTGTGTCAAACAATTTGCACTTGCAGTAAAAAAAAGTGTATTGTTGAAAATAAATGTGTTGTTATTAGGTGTTTTGGTTAATAAATCTTGCAATAAATAAAGACATTGGTAAAGCCTCTATTGGAATATTCTGTCTTCAATGTAAAAATTTATGAAGGATGCCCTTTCCAACTATAGATGTACGTTGCTAAGTGTGTAGTGCAAGAGATGGTACAGAATGTTGAAATTGCTCCACTTTTTAAAAATATAATATAAATTTGGACCTAAATTATTTAAAAAATCTGTCTTATATAGTGTCATGTGACAGCTGCCTGCTGAAGTTGTATGAGAGTGACAAAATGTTCTAACAAAACATAACTAAATCTCTATAAGAGAATATTAAGATTCTGATGACCAAAATAAATAAATAAATAAATAAATCAGTGAGTGGTAATCCACAGGTAAGGATAAAATCAATGTAGTGTTTATCTTCTCTCTATAATTATACCAGAATGCATAAAGAAAGCAGTTCAGAGACATCCTATTGAACTCGCCATTATAGGACGTATTGAAGATTTTGCTCCATTCATTTGTTTTTGTTGCCTTTTACAGTTTTTACACATTTTTTTCATGGGCATTACCTACTATAAAATAAAAATCACGATACTCTCAGGGGGGATGAACCATGTGGATTTCCCTCCCTCCTCATGCTGAGGCTGGGACAGAATGGATGGGAATCTGCATCCAAAAACACTGTGCTCCCTTATTCTGGACCCTTGAGTGCTTTCACAGATATGCAATTGAGAAGGAAATAGGTTATGGAAGTTATGAGAGATAAACCAAGGCCCGTGGGTCATGACTGGGTGATTAATGTAGTTCACTGATTCAGAGTTAATTTTGAATCACATATTCAGTAGAAGTAATTGCAATATGCACTATGTAGGTTAGTTACATAAATCATCCAATTAGACAATAGCAGCAATACCATGTGACTTATGAAAGTAACTAACTAATACAGCACAAATTTTTAATTGGAAATACTGCTAATTTCCAAGTTAATGAACGACATGCAGACCAAAAACTATCTGAGGAGGAAATGCACAAATGATTTTTGATTAACAAACACATTTGAGAATTTTTCAATCTTTTCATGAGCCAATAAAAACCCTACCTTTTTTTTGATAAATTATCTGTGGCAAATTAGTCAATCAACTGTGGTCACTTGGTACCTTATAAGTTGTTTCAGCAATGGAAAAACTGAAAAACTAATAAAAATGTCCGTGTGTGGAAAACTTTGCTTAGCAGGTTTCACAGTACACTATAGTGCAGGAGAGCCAAAATGAGGGTACATGAGCTATGGGGCTATATTGCGGATGTGAAAATATGTAGTATATTATTGTAGGTCACATATTAATATATATTTTTTTAATTTAAGGCATCCTTTGCTAAGGGTAATGTGGCAATGCACTCCTTCCCCATATGGAGCTTTGGGATGCATTTTGGCCTTTGAGAAGGTGTGATAGGGCATGATCCCCATGCTCACCCTGAAGGGGTTAATATAGGCCAGAGGGGCCAATTAACTCATTAAGCTGCAAATTGAGGGAATTAAGGCTGAGAGGAAAGCCCCAATGAGCAGAAGCTGACCTATGCAGGAACAAGTAGGGCTTCTATAAAGCCAGGGAGATGATAGCAGAAAGGGGGTTGCAGGGAAATAGTGGGCAGTCATTCCCTGGGGGAATGGAGGTGTGTTTGAGGCTATAGAAATTAGGCAGCAGTTACTCCTTAGCAGGAGGGAATTTGGGCTGGCAAACCTGGGGAGCCAGAAGGAGTAGGAAAAGCTCAGGGAAAAGGCAGCAAGGTTCTGGAGGGTGCAAACCTTGGCCACTGATTAGAGGGTGAGGGGTGGGCCTGGGTTCCACTACCAGCCACTGGGAAAGTGGCACATAGGGGCAGTGAATGAGAGGACTGATGTTAAAGAAAGACTTTGATACCCTGGAAGGGGGAAACATGCATAGTGACGTGGCTGGAGGGCGAAGTCATGAAGAGGGAGCACACTGAGTCACAGAAAGTGAGAGAGAGAATGGTAGCAGGGTGCACACCAAAGTGACCAGGAGGAGGTGCTACCTGTGATGAGTGGACCCCATGGCAGAAAGTATAGCATTCACTTGGTGAGCTCTATTGACCCTCTTCTCTGGTAATTTTTGAAAGGCAAGTACCCCAGTTATATAGGGTGACCAGACAGCAAATGTGAAAAATTGAGACAGGGGTAGGAGGGGGGATAATTGGAGTTTATATAAGAAAAAGACCCCAAAATTGGGACTATCCCTATAAAATCAGGACATCTGGTCACCCAGCAGTTATATTCTCGTTGTATGTTCAGGGTAGAGCAAAGTCTACATTGTATCCGGTCCCTATGTAAGAAGGAAGGGTTTCTTGTACTCTCTCATCCCCCATTCACTAATGCAAGGCTTGCCATGATCTTGCCTAAATGTTAGTATGCCACTTATATTTTTGTTACTACTTAGACCTCCTTGTAACCATATTCTGATGTAGACGGAACTCAGCAAATTATAGGGTTTGATCCAACTTGCATTAAAGACTATGGGATTCAAATATTGATAGCACTGGTGTAACACTTCTCATCCTAAAATAGTCAACAAACTAACTAATTAGGCTCTGATCCTACAAACGCTTATTCAGCTGATGTTGCAATGATTTCAATGATGTCTATTTTGAATCCTGTGAACCTGAAACAGGATTCAGTTTGTTTCCACACATTTTAAATTGTTGTTGGCTTTTATCAGCTGCTCAAGTCCAACTTCTCATACACTTATTGCTATGGGGCCACTTATGCAGTGTTACTCAATCTGGGTAAGGGTGTCAGAATCTAGCCCTCAATAAATATTTTATAATGTTCAGATTTAATGCACAGTTTCAAAGCTCATTTAATATTAATTTTTAAAAGTCCTCCTATATTTAAATAATATTTAGGTTCTCTCTTTACATCCAAGCAGCACATTAGCATAACTTCATGGTGACATAGTATTTCTAAGTTCTCTGAATACATATATATGGAAGATATTTGAGTCAGTATCCTTGTGATTTTTTGTTTACATTTACCAAGTGTTTTTGGAAGACATCCTCTACAATTATCTTTTTGTTCAGATTAGCGCTGCTATTGAATCATCATTCAATATCAGGGTCCATTCTTAATTCAATCCTAACTGTAATTGTAGAATAAACCCTGATTTCTTCCCTTTTTAGCAAGCACATCCCTATAGGAATAACGAAAAATCAACTCCTAACACAGCTCTGTAAAAGTGAATAGGATCCAAAACCCAACACATCACTCCTGAAAACAATTAATTCACTAACTAACCAGTCTCAAGAATACTAACCCAGTTACGCACACGGATTTCTATGTGGTTGTTGTGTGATAGTTATGGAATCCTATGTATTTCCATGAAGATGAGGAAAATATCGAATTCCATCAATTTATATAGGAAATGGTTGAACTAATAACTCCATTAACTGTTTACAAATATATACTGAATACAAGCAGCTTGTATTGGGAAATCTGTTGTCTTCATTTTAAGCAATCTGATAAGAGAAGCATTGTGTAGGGAATAGAACAAGCACATGAGCATTACTGTAAGTCAGTCTAAAGTACTTTTCGACAGCAAAGGATGTTGGTTTTTAACCTCTTGTGTGTGCATGTTTCTTTCAGCCACAATTCTGGAGCATACTAACTAAGCAGAGCCACTAATGTAACCTGACAGTACTGGAGTAATGCATTACCAACAATTAAAGAGTTGCTTTCCATCAGTTATTTGTCACAATCATCCAATTATTCTTTTGCCATATAAATTTACATAACACAACTGCAAGCAAACAACAATCCAAGCTAAAACTATAGACACAATAAAATAAAGATAATGGCTTTGGAATTAATTTTGTAAGATATTCAAAGTGTTATTGACAATTTAATGAAATACCAAATATATACTCTACTATATAGAGAGAACTTGAGGCATAAATAGTTAGATTCTTCAAGTAGCTGAATATTTCTAACCCTATAACTTTTAATGAGAATCGTATGTGATATTTTAATTGATATAAAATAAGAATCCTTTTCATTTCAAAGAGTGAACCTTTCTATATAGACACTATATAGTGCATATTTTGTATTAATACTTTTTTTTAAGAATCAATATATCCTAACAATGTCAGCTTAACCATTCACAGCCAATTTTTCAGTTGTCATTCAACCTAAGGCTGAGCTTTTTAAAGGAGTTTTAGGGAGTTCAGTGCCTCACTCCCATTGAATTTCAATAGGATCTGGGCACTGACCAGAATTCCTTGAGCTCCTTTGAAGTTTCCTACCTAAACACCTATTTACTTCAGTATCAATTTTGCTTAAGGACCGCCAGACCTGAAACCTAAATGGCTGATCCATTTCTAATACTGACATCTTTATATAGTGTTACCCTTTTTGACACAAGTGATGAGTCAAATTTAGACTGTTGTGGTTTGTTCTGTTTAGCAGGAGAAATTAATGAGTCTGGTATAGTCTTTGATGCAATTTTGTTTATTTACGAGCAATGTGCGAAGTCCTGTTTCCCTGAACACAGGAGGAACCAAACAGAAGATGGTTTCTTTGTTTTCAACCCCAAGCCTCATTAGCCAGCACCAGACTAAAAGCCCTATCTCTATGCTTCTCTCAGGGTCAAACACCGTGCTTGTCCAGGCTGTGTATCTCTGTGATTCCTGTGTGCTATCTCTGGGTTCAACTACATTGGAGCTGGAAGATGTAATTTTCAGCTCAGGTAAACATCCCATGCTAGTTCTGATGGAGCTACATCTGGTCAGCAATACAAGTAAACTCTTCCACCCTTGTCATTTAAATTTCTGGGCAACTTTGCATTTGCTTTTGTCAGACACATTTTCCTATTATAGGCTTGGAGACTGCTATTATTTCATTCATGTCTTAACATTCATCCTAAATGAAAAGTGGTACCAAACACCTAACCCAAAACAATATACTTAGAATCAAATGGGGAAATTGCTGAGGTGATTTTCAAAGTTCATTAGGAGAAGGCCCGTGCACCGTAAAGGTAATAAGGTTTGGGCTTATGGGAGGCCCTGTCCATGCTATGTCATGGGTTATGTAGTATAACAAGAGAGCCTAGCCAATAAAGGAGAATGAGACCTGACGCACTATGGCAGCATATCAAAATTGCATAAAAATGGGGTTTTAGTCAGTTGATTTTTTTTCAAAGAACAATCTAATTTTCTGCAGAAAATGCATTCTATTAAACATTTTCATTTAGATGGCAAAATTTTGACTAGCCCTGTTGAATACCATCACAGGGCATTTGTCACTACACAGTGTACTCCAGTGCCTCGTAGGTTCACATGGTCTCATTGTGTCAAACATACACCAGCTTGTTACACACTTCATGAAAGGATATTTAATCTTTTCTTACAAAGTAACAGTATAATGCAGACTTCCATACCACCTTCACACCTCAGCCCATGCTTACCTTCTGAGCTGCCCCTTGTTTCCTGTTCCTCTCATTTATATCCTCACAATTACCTTGTTAGTCCAATCATTGCCACCCATGTGCTCACAATCCCCCAATAGAAATTGCTTCCAGCTGGGCCTGCAGTTGTCTTCAGGCTGCAGCAATGTCAGTGATCAGGGTGCTGCTGATAGCACCCCGTCAGACACCCACGAGAATAGTCAGTGATGGAATCTCCATCAGGGACCAGTGATCTAGGTAAATTGGACAGAATTATGAACCAATGGAGTTTCCAGATGGCCTCCAGGGCCAACATGATGTAGAATCCACTCCAAAAGTCTAGCCTAGAGGCACATAGCTCACATAAATAAGTCTATACCAGAAAGGAAAGTCTCTTGGCTAGCCAAAGATCGGGGGGGGGGGGGAGGAGAAGTATTCCCGCCCACTGCTCATATCTATGTATCCAGAAGCATAAGTGAACAGGGTAGAACCCCCAAAATGTAACCTACCTTAATAAATGAAGAACAGCTGAGTGAGAAATCATAGCTCTTCCCATTTATTGAAAAGCCTTCCCACTGCCAACCAGCATGCACTTCCACTTCACTTGGACCTAGCTCAGATTCATTGCATTTCATCCTGGTTCATGCCAATAGCTACATACATTCAAAACATATTGGAAAAATAGACTTAGTGTATTTCCTGGTGGTCACAACAATTTAAAAAGAGATTTTCATTAAATGCAGACTAATTTTGTAAGACAGAACTTTTTTAGTATGTCTGGTGGCATTTTCTTTTTCTTTCCTTAACACTGATATCCATTGATGTGCCATTATTCAATGGTGGATTGCTGAGAAAGTTGGGGGCGGGGAGGAAAATCCATCTGTTCATGTGTCCTTTATCATTTCTATGTATATTCCAGATTTTTTTTCAACATCTGTTAGCTTCTCTCCAGAGTTAACTTTTCAAATCCTTTGTAGAAATTGAATGTCTTACAATTATTGACATATTTCTGGGACTGTGTTACTTCTCTGTATTCTGGGACCATATTCCTATATACTACTTACAGCTCAAGACAAGAACTTGCTTCTTAGCTTCAACTTGTCCTTCCCCTTAAAATTCAGCACCTGATTCTACCATTCCCTTTTCTTCCTCAGTACTATTTTCTATACTCTCTTGTAACCAGTAGGATAACATCTAATATATTTTTCCTCAGGCAAGCAGTAATCCTTGCTTGTTACCCCAAGGTTACATTTTTAACTTTAAATAAAGAATGCTGACGACATTATTTCTGCTGCTCAAATTCTGCACCATGTGCAGTATAGAATAATTTTTACCTTGTGGCATCCTCAGTGGATGTATTCATAATGCTGTAGCTAGTATTCTTTGTATGGGGTGACTTTTATTTTTACAGGTGATTCGTATCTCATTGTGCCTACCTTAACTGGAACCATCTATAGCTGATTTCCAAAAGTGATGGAAAATGAATTGCAAGTGCTTATTGCAATGGAAAGTAAGTAAGCCACAATTGCATGACTTTTTGTAATTAGAGTTAAGATGTATAGTTGTATCATTTCATCTTAAACTACCTACTATCTAACAAATGTTTTCATCATGATTAACGACATTGTGAAGTTCTACCCAGAAATATCTTTGTTGCAATTTCTCTTCCTATAACATCCTACTTGTAGCTCCCAGTTCTTCTTTGACAGTAGCCTGATGGCTTTTTTAAATAATTCAACCCACCACAATGAAATCCTTGGATAAAAGGTGCTCTAGAAACAGAAAATTATGTATTATTACTACTTATTTCATGGTATTATTACTTCTACATAACATATAAATAACAGACCTGGTTGATCTCAAACCCTTACTAGTGATATTGCAGCCCTTGCTCAAATCCTTTGTTCAATTTTCTTACTAGGGATGGCAATTACCAGGATCGCTCTTCTTTCCTTGTTGAATACTGGTACCATACTTGTTTCTCTCCATCTAGTCACTACTCAGTTTATTATAACTATCAAAATAATCATAGTGAGTACACTTGCTAATTTCTTCTGTATCGTAGAAAGAATGCCATTGATTTGAATATGTTCAGATTTTGCAAGAATTCCTTTACCTGTTTTATAAAGAAATAACTATTTATATAGAATCTTACTGCTTTCTGATGGTCCAAACTGCTTTTATTTATTTATCTTGAAGATGAACTACTTTGTAAAAATCTATTTTCTCAGCCATTGTTGAATCACTAATTTCAATCCCTTCCTCCTTTATTAATGAACTTATTTTCTGTTTAGTTTTCCTCTAATATAGCTATACAAGCTGATCTTATTCCACTTAAGCCTTTGAATAGCACTTTCTCATTATACTTTTAGAGGCATTTCTCTTTTTCCCCAACAATCCTTAACTTAATCTGTGCATTCTTGTTTGGTTGACTCCTGGCTTTTCTATTTGCAATACAGGGTATTCAAAACCTCAAATTGTTCAGCAGTCTCTTGTTAAATCACATTGGCTCCTTTTTGCCCCTTTCATTCCTCTTATTTAGAGCAATTATAATCTATTGCACTTTAAATCAAGCATATTAAGTAAATTCAATTTGTTAAAATATGGGCAAACCTGCTCCCAATGAAGTCAATGGGAGTTCAGCCTTTGATACTAGTGGCTACAAGAGAGGGCCAACATTGAGGAATTAAGCAATCTGCTTTCCTGAAATATAAACAGCTGTGAACCTGTTCTGTGAACTAATGCTGGATCAAGAAAGCTTCTGAGTAGAACTGGATGAAACTCAGAATTTCAGGTTTGCAGAAAAAATTGACATTTTTAAATTTCCCAGAAGAGTTTCTAAAAAAGTTAATTTCAGGAACACAGAGACATGGTATTTCTGAAAGTAATACTTCTCCATTCTCCTCTTTCAGCTCTATGAAATTGACACGATTCTTCTGTTTCACTGATGTCCAGGCAATTTGACAGTTTCACCATTGCTATTCAGTGGTGGGCAGCCACAAAACTGACAAGAACCTTGACAATTTCAGAAAGCTGCTAGTCCATGGACATTGGTGTTGCTGAAGGGAATATTTCTCCATGGATCCCAGCTCTGTGGCAGGGAGCCCAGAATTCCTGGGGTCCCTGTTCCCAAGACAGTTCACTTGGCAGGCCTACCTGGAATTGTGGACCCTGGAATCCTGAGCTCCCTAGCAGTCCACCAAGTAACCGGAAATAGTTTTCTTGTGGATTTTTCTCAAAATTGACAGAACCCAAGACGTTTTCAAAGAACATTTTGGATTTGGCGAATCAGCATTTTCTGAGGAAACTCAGACTTTCAACCAGCTCAGCTTGTGAGTCAACCTTCCCTTGTTCTTACTTTCTCAATCATAGTTTCACAGAGTTTAAACCTAGAAGGAATCATTAAATCATCTACTCTGACCCCATGTATATCACTGGCCACTAAAATTCACCCAATTACTCCTGTATTGAGCCCAATAACTTATATTTGATTAAATCATAACTTCCAGAAAAGTATAGAGTCTTGATTTGAAGATATCAATAAAGGTCTAATTTTTTATTAGATTATCCTGGTTGGCTTATACTCTAGTTGGAGCTGTTCGTTTTAAATCATGAATTTGCTTTTGATATAACTTAGGAAACAATTTGATATATGTTTGGTAGTTTGTTACCTATCAGAGATCTGGATACTTAACAGCTCCCTGGTATCATGTAGTTTTGAGTACTCTGTAGGCCCAGGGTTATTTTGTTCTTACTCTTCTCCTCCAGTCCTGATGTTGTCTAAAAGATATCCATTGTTCCTTCTTTATTTTTCATTCCTTATATCCTAATTCAAATAATGTCACCCTCTCTTACTAAGGTTTTTAGCAGGGGGGAAGTTAATAAAACATGTCAGGTGGAATTCTGCTCTGGTTACGCCCATATTTTCCCACTGAATTCAACTGAGAACAGGAACTGTTCTAAGATGTTCTGTTAGGAGGGTGGAGTATGATATTACTTGTGTCTATTTCCCAATGACAGAAAAACTGCTTACAATACGTAGCATATTAAGGACTAGATGTAAGGCCCAACACTGATTTGAGGATGGTGTTGAGCAATTGACTCCCAGAAATTTTCCTGCCCCCAACGTGATGGGGGGAGCACAAATTTCTACCTTCTACTAAATTAACAGTATATTTCTGTGACATTACTCAGGATACAATCTGACTTGATGAACAGCTGTTTGCCCTCAATTCTCCAACTTGGGGTGCCTTTTACACAGCTTTGCTGTGAGAGCATCTACTCCTGGTCAGCTCATACACAGCTTCCAGCATGTAAGTTACTCCCAGTTATACAGTGCATCGTGTACTGCTCAGCTCTCCCCTGGACAATACAAGCTCATATAAAGCCTTTCATTTTCTTTATAGAAAATGATATGCACAAATCCTGTTATCCCAAATGGATTTTCCCAAACACTTCTACAATCCAAACACACTGGTTAGGTTAAACAATCAAACAAATGCATTAATTATAGAAAGATTTTAAGTGACTACAAGTAATGAGGCATAAAAGTCAGAATTGGTTACAAGAAAATAAAAGTAAAAAGCAACAAATACCTAACTTAACAAGCTAAGTGAATTCAAAGCAAAGGTCTCTCTTACCACATGTTCTAGCAGCCTTACTGGCTGAATTCTTTCAGTCAGGATCCCTCCCCCAGTCCAAAGCTGCTTCCCTTTTTCTTCAGGTGTTGTTGATGCTATGGGTAGCGAGAAAGAGAGGAATAATTTGGGGTGTCTGCTTTCCCTTATAGTTTTTCTCTTCTTTGAGAATCATCTCCAGCTGAGGTTCAGAAGACAAAGTCTGTGGGGACAGGAACACCAAGATGTTTCTTTGTCAAGTTGTAGATTCTTCACCCAAACTCTTTCCTGCCAAGGAATGGCTACTTCACCAGTTGATGGTCCATTTGATTTGGTTGATGCTTGCCTGAGGGGTCAGCCAGCCTTTTGTCTCTGGAGAACAGGTTTGTGATGTTTTAGTAATATCATACAGCAGAATCTTGTAACTTTACATACAATGTTGCCACACATATTTTACCAGTACAAAAATGATCAGTAAATGGAGTTTTCAAATGATACCTCACAAGGCATTCTTTGTATAAAATATATCGTAGTCCTATAAAAAGGGTGTACATAATTGTACAGACTATCATGACTTCCTCCTTGCCCCTCACCAAGGCAGAGCCATGACTCCATCTACTTTACACATCTCCCTGCCCCGTTTTGGATATTGTGTGTCCTTGGAATATCTCAGAAGCAACCTGGACCTGAGTGAATTGCTACAATTCTGCTCCTGGCTGTGAAAATCTAATAGGCTTTGGAATGCTTCCCTTTCCCTTCCCTTTCCTCCCCCCTGCCGCCCAAGTGTGTGTCCATGAAAGGGCTGACTAGAATTGGCATTGATATAGCTTCAGATTTCAGTAACATACAGCATTCAGAGACAGGAACCAGTTTCATACAGGTTTTTAAAAAAATGTTCTGTGATGTACTGGATGGTTAGTAGGTTGTATCTGCTATAAAAGTAACATCAAGAAGGTGACTTCTGCTAAGTGTTTCTAAAATTAGAATGCTGATGTATTGAAGCTGAGAATACCCAATTATTAAGGGGGTAATTCATCCATTAACCTGCTTGTCATGCTGTTTGCCAAGAAAAAAGCTGAGCTCATGAAAGTGTGACCTGGATGGTGTCTTCTGCAAATACTGCAACAAGAGAATGTTTTGAAGTTTATAGTGGATTTTTAAAAAATTGCAATTAAATCTTATCTTTTCAGACTATACTGGGAAATAATATTTTTTTTAAATTAATATTAGTCAAGGATCTTGATCCTGATCTCTGAGTACCATGGATGTGCACAGTAGCTAATTATAGTTGATCATGTGACAATATGAACCCACATCTTACCTGTGTATATATATATGGCTATATCTCTCAACTGTACTTGATTATTAAACTTTACATTAATAAGGGCTCTGGCCCAAATTCATTTCTGGTTTATAAACACAGTGAAGTCAATTGAGTCATACTGAAGATGAATTTTGCTTTGAGACTGTTTCTGATTTGTGAGAAGTGGCATATATTAGGTTTAATATCAATATTGTAAGCGTAGAACTTACCCTAGCTAGCACTGACAAATTGGGTATAGACTCAAGACTGGTTTGTGAGTGACAGGGTACATTTTAGTTTAATATAAAAGTTCTAAACCTAGAATTTACCCTAGCATTGATAAATTGGGAAGACTCAAGGCCAAATTTGTCCCTGGTATGATCTCATTAACTTAAGGGTGCTTATACCATGTATGAATATGGCCCACAATGCTTATTAATGAAAATTTTAGGCAGAAATTTTGAAACCTGAAACTAGGATTATAGAAAACTGTTTTTAAAAATGATCCCATATCAATAGAAACTTAATCTTCTATCATTTACTGTTTTCCTCACTTTCTTCTCCCACAGTACACCATAAGCCAGTTTCTGGAGTGGCTTCAGGTGGCAAGCGCTAAAGACCTTGGGATGTGCACCCAACAATCCAAACACAAAATACATGTAGCTACAGTGCCAGTGTAGCTATGGATATGCTGCATATGGCACAAGTGTGGCTAAGCAGTGTGGACTCTTGTCAGTGGGTCTGGCTAACACGCAACCACATGCCAACAAGTCGGGATGTGGTTACTCACCATGGGATAGATGAACATAAGAACAGCCATACTGGGTCAGACTAATGGTCCATCTAGCCCTGTATCCTGCTTTCTGAGTGGGGCCAGTGCCAGGTGCTTCAGAGGCAATTATCGATTTATCAGTCCCCAGTCATCCAGTCCAGCTTCTGGCAGTGAGGTTTAGGGACACCCAGGGCGTGGGGTTATGTTCCTGACCATCTTGGCAAACTTATCTAATTATTTTTGAACCCCAGTTATACTTTCAGCCTTTGCAACATTGCCTGGCAACAAGTTCCTCATGTTGACTGTGCATTATGTGAAGAAATACATCCTTATGTTTGTTTTAAACCTTCTGCCTATTGATTTCATTGGGTGACACCTGGTCCTTGTGTTATGTGAAAAGTTAAATAACACTTAGTGATTTGTATAGACCTCTATCATATCCCCCCCTTAGCTGTCTCTTTTCTAAACTAAACAATCCTAGTCTTTTTAATCTCTCCTCATACAGAAGCTGTACCATACCCCTAATCACTTCTTTTGCTTTTCTATGTACCTTTTCTCATTCTTTTATTTATATATATTGCCCCATATACCTCTAGTGTTTCTTCTCTGTCTACTTTGTCTGTCTTGACCAAGCAAACTAGTGGTTGGTGTCAGGATAGGAAGATGCAGCTTCCTCTAACTGGTTGATGGAAAAGAAGGCACCAGGAGAAGATGAAGTGGGGCTAAGAGTACCAAATGCTTCAGAGGACAATGAGGAGAATAGGGTGCTGAAGGATTGTGACAGTGCTGGATAGGGGTCCACTGGCAGCTCAGGAGTGAGGCTGAATCAAAAGAGCAGATGGGATTACTAGTCAAACACCTTGGGCTGGAACATAAGGCAGGTTTGGGAGAGCAATGTGTCTGTCTGTATGCCATAAAAGAGAGACAAATAAAAAGAGAGTGTAAAAAACAGGATTTGAGAGCATTCTGGAGCTTAGCTACAGGGGGAAACCATGGGTTTAAGGAGGTTGAGGATGAAGCTTATATGCTAAAATAGCTAAACTTTTAGCTATTAACAGCAAAGCAAGACTTTTTTTTTTAATTGGTACTGAAATGTAAGTTTTGATTTATAGAAAAGATGGACTTTTTATGGCTGGCCACATTGCTAGCTGCAAATCATACAACTGGAATTATCCCCTTTACTTCCCTAGCAAAGATTCATAGATCTTAATATTTGTGGTTTGGCTGAACATATGTGCAATTTTCAGTAACATTACCTGTGGTGGTGTTACATTAATGCCACTGACCCTCTGTAAAAGATTGAACGTAACTAACTGCTATCTGTCCATTTCAATTATATTAATTTGGAACATAGGCACTGACTCCATGGGTACTCCAGCACCGACAGGGAAAAAAATAGTGGTTGCTCAGTACCCACCAGCAGCCCCCTCCTAACCAGGTCCTCCCCCTCCCCCCAGCACCTCCCGCCCATCAGTGGCCACCGATCAGCTCCTCCCCTGCCACGATCAGCTGTTCAGCGACATGCAGGAGGCACCCGGAGGGAGGAGGAGGAGCGAGGGCAGGACATGCTCAGGAGAAGGGGCGGAACTGGGTGGAGCAGAAGCAGAGCAGGGGGCAGGAAGAAGCAGGGCAGAGGTGGGAGCTTTGGGGAAAGGGTGGAGTGGGGGTGGGGTCTGGGGCGAAGCGAGGGTCGAGCACCCCTGACAACTCATAAAGATGGCACCTATCATTGGGAACACATGAATATACATGAACTAGAAAGTCAGGGTCCATTAACTGCTCTGATTAAACCTAGAATCAAGCTATACTATACGTTATCTATATCTATATATATATAAAATCACTGAGAGAATGCACACACATTCTTACTTCATTCTTTGCAAACAAATAAAATATCCAGCTTTCCTTTATTCCACTTACTACACCTCTACCCCGATATAACACTGTCCTCGGGAGCCAAAAAATCTTACCGCGTTATAGGTGAAACCGCGTTATATCGAACTTGCTTTGATCCACCGGAGTGCGCAAACCCCCCCCCCCCCCCCGAGCGCTGCTTCACCGCGTTATATCCAAATTCATGTTATATCGGGTCGCGTTATATCGGGGTAGAGATGTACTATGTCCTTCTTCGCAATTTATTTAAAGTTTCTTAACTTCCCTTTCTGTAAAGAAAATTCTACCTGAGTCACATTTTGATTAGTACTTTAAGTGTAATCTGACTTATTGTTTTGTTGAATACTAAAGTACCAGTTTACTCTACTGTATAAACATTTATCATGATTGTCATTTTCTTTGGAGAAAGAACACCAACAAAAAAAGGGAAAGTTCAGTTGGCTGGTATATTCACCCATTGGTCAATCTGAGTCTACAGAAAATGGTAATTCTCTAGTATGTCAGACCAAGGAAGAAAAAACATGACCATATTTGAGCCAATGTAAAATATACAAGACAATAGATCTGTAGTGGAGAAACTACTCTAGCCATGAAAAATTCCAGGGAAGACAAAATTCAGCAAACCTTACATTCTGCCTGCAGTTTGGGAATGTGTTTTGGAATAGACTTTCTGCACAGAAAGAACTGTTTCTCCTCCCCAGGCTTCAGAGACAGTGTCCAAGTGCGTGAAGCTCTTCTTGACTGGTCAGCCTTCTCTTGCCTTGGATGCACTCATCCAAATGAACAAAGGCAGGCTGCAGCTGCTATGAGGAGTTCAAAGCCGAGACTCCCAAAGTGTTCTAAAGAGAAGACAGGCGTCCCAATTTTTCACCTGTGCTCACTATCAGCTAGTGAACTCAGTTCTGACAGGGATGGCTTTTGATTCCAGCAGTATGTGACTGCTTTCTGAACATCAGTCATCATAATAGCAAGGTCAATACCCCTAGCACCTGTAAGTGTTGAGCTTCCAGAATTGTACCTTCTCCCCGTGGTGCAGTTTCAAGAGCAGACTGCAAGTTGAAAAGGTTGTTGCATAACATTTCTAGTCTAAGTCATTTCCTTAAACTAGTCTGTAATGTTTTCTTCTGGTAAGGGCATGGATTTACAGGTGATTGCTACTGTAGCTCTCTGTAGCTGTATAATTCCATACCAACTCACCTGATCTGTATTAGTCAGAGTTCACAAACTTTCCCAACAAGGTTACACCATTTGGGTTTGCATGAAGCATGTACTCAGAACTCTTTTGGTTTGGCTTTGGTGAGAGTTTTCATTGAGTAAAGATTGAATTGGGGTTTGTTAGATTTAATGCTTTAAAATTTATTTTTTAATCTAACACTTTTTCCTTCTGCTCTCCATTGTCTTCAAGACACCATTTTCTTTTCTGAGTTGTTTCCCTCGCTTCTATTTCTTTTTGCTCTTCAATATCTTCCATTTCTCCTGTTCCTCCCCATGTCCCTTAATGGTGTTTCAAAATGGAGAGAATACCCATGATGACTTCTGAAACTGTCTGAAGTCATAATTAAAACAGATGAGAGAGTGTTTCTGGGGCCAGTCTATCTCTAATAAATCTCTCAACAAAGCTGGCAAGTCACATTTTAGGTTTTGGTCTGTGATTATGTTGTCTTGAAAAAACTTTTTTAAAGGATTGTTTTACCAATGTTTTGTGGTAGTAAACTGAAAAGTGTAACTTCAGTTTTTTATTACTGCATAATCTTTGTCAACAGATAAAGCATCAACTGATCTTACCAATAAGAATTTCCTACTGTACCTACACTCAGTTCCTCACTTCCCTTCATGTTCAAGGACAAATCTGCATTTGGCAGAATTGTATAGTGACTAGAAGAGGGGACTAGTACTTAGTTCTATTTCACAATCTGTCGCTAATTAGCTTTGACAAGTCACTTAAAACTTCAGTATTCTTGCCTGTAAATAGTGAATAATTATACTTGCCCACATTTTATAAAGTGCTTTGAAATTTTTGGAATAAAGGTGCTATATCAATGCAATGTATTTTATTACTTCTACATAAACCTTTCAAATAATATAACCATTGTTGAATTAATATTAAAATTCTTTTTAGTACTATAGGCCCTGGATGACTACTGCCTACTTTCTTTTGACCTTACCCTATACAGACCTTGCATTTTTGAGCTTACTATAGGTTGTACAACTTGGGTAAGTGATGTGTTTCAAACATAAAATGACTCTGCAGCTGGACACATCTGTGCTCCAAATTAACAGTCACAAAGAGGAGTTAAGGATGTGTCAGTTTATATAGACAGAATCATCCTAATTCTGTTCTTGATATGGAGTATTCATCATTAAGTATACTGCTATTCATGCTTTTTGCCATGATCACCACTAAATCTTCATAGGGAAATCTCACGCTTGATTACTGTCAGTATGAGTTCATTTTACAAGTGATATGAAAAGGACAGGTCAAGATTAATATGTTTCAAAATACCAGTATAACCTCAGTGTGCTCTATAACTACAATTGCAGTAGGCAACCGCCAGCTTACACTTGTTTGATAGGCAGTTGATCTTCCTTACAAGAGTAAAGTTAATATAAAGTTTGACTCTTGAAGTGAGCTATAGTATCAATTAATAGTTATCCATCACAGATGTGTAGCCATACAAATGTGTACAGTTTGTCCTAGTTTAAGGAGCCTATCAATTCTGAGTCCTGAAAAATTGCAGTGTTACATTCCTTCCTCCCTCTAAATTGCAACTGGCTGATCTCGATTTGAGATACTGAGATTTTTCACCACGGTTGGAGTCTCCCTAACTATTTCCTCAACTCCTTGAAGGGTCATTCTTTCCCATTTCAAAAAGTTACTTTTGCAATCTCTGTAATCAGTGATGTGACCAAAACATATACAGAACTTTTAAGCACTGTATTAAATCTCCAACTCAGTTCACTATGTCAAGATCTGCCTACAGCTGCCTACTCAGCAGGAAATCTGTCAGTGCTGTCTTTATTAATGGCTTCAAGAATGGTGAGGAGATAAATAGAGAGCAAGGGCATGACCTAGCTTTTTTTTAAAGCTGTGCTGCCACATATTTTATGTATTTCATTGTCAGAGGGGGTGGGGGGGAATCTTACTAACTCTTTCACTGCCATAGTCTAAGGCAGTAAGCACCTAGATATTTCTTAAACTGAATGTCAAAACATCTTGATGGAATGCAATGTACCTATTCCAAGATCCTGCATAGCAGCAGCACACTTTTAGTTGATTAAAGAAAAGATGGGTTTGGATAAAACTTTTTGCATCTGGTTAGAGAAGATTCACTATTTTATTTCCTGATCTGTTACCTGTCAGCTCTGTGTTCTTGGGGAACCAGGGCACAGTATCCAGCCTGTCTGACTCAGAAAGGACCCTCCTCCCCCAGCCTCTGCTTGAACCAAACTGATCAGAAGAAAGACTTACCAAAGGAAATGGAAAGGCAGTGGGAGACACACCTAAACCCCTCTCGTCAAGGGTGACAGGATTAAGCAGCTCCCCTAGCCTCATTTGCGTCGGAGATGGGACAAGGAGGCATCTCCATTAGCATACAGAATGGAGAACACAGATTCCAAGGCAAGAACTGCACTGAACTCTGGGACAAGAAAAACAGGGAAGCACTGCATGATGGGAGATTTCTGCTCCAGATGTTAATGAACCCACATCTGCACACACCAAGCTCAATAGTTATCAGACCAATTCTAGTAATGAATCCTTGATTGATATCCAAAATACTGAAGCTGCCTAACTGAATTGTGAGCTCCCTTGAAGGAACACCACCCATAGCCAGGAATGATCAATTCCTATTGTCTAGCCTAAAGAAAACCCTTGAGTCATCAGTTTACCCACAAACAAATCTAGTGTTCTCCCTTGAACCATTGTTGTTTCCCTACAAAAACCCCTACCCACGCTCAAGTAAGGGTTCTGATGCCTGGATCCCAAAATCTGCATCAGTTCCATTGGGACTTCATCGTCTCCTGACTGATCATGCTGGGGGCTCTGCCTGACTCCAGCACTCTGGACCCTCAGCTACCACCACCACCTGGGAATCCCGACCGGTTCAAGCTTCACAGAGTGGTGAGAACCCAACTCTCTCTCTCTCTTTTCTACACCAGCTATAGCTTTCTAACCCTGACTTGTGTGATCTGTTATAGTTTTCTAAACCTGATTTTTGTAATCAAATTTAAGATAGATTTAATATTATCACTGTTTTGTTAGTTTCGCTCTGCTTGTATGATTATTACCTGGCAATACCTCTCTCTCTCTCTCTCTCTCTCTCTCTCTCTCTCTCTCTCTCTCTCTCCTCTCTCTCTCTCTCTCGTGCTTTTAGCTTTCCCATTTGCTCTACAGCAACACTCCTCTTACCTAAGCTAAAGATCCCTGTAGCACCCCAAAATGGGGTTTGCTCATCCAATGGGTTACTACCAGAACAATTATAATGTGAAAGTGGGGATAGGGACCTGATGAACCTGTGGCATATATGAGGGTGGCAGTTTGGAAGTGCTGCTCGACCCAGCCTGCTGTGTCCATGGGCATATATGCGGTCAGCTTGGGAATGCTGATTGACCCTGTCCTCTCAGGCGCAGTCTGTTAGTGTGTGTGTGTATGTGTGTGTGTGTGTTTTCATCTGATTCTGGGGCTGGAGGAACCCAGCCCTGGGGAACCTAGACCCTGTAGGATAGTTCCATTGGGAGGGAACTTGCAGAAGAGAGAAGCAGAGCTCCATATGAAAACACAAGTGATACAAGCAGTACATTGATAGATACAGCTTCAGAAACCCTCCCCACCCCAGAAGAGTAACCCTAATAAATGAGTATACCCCAAACTAATGGGCAAATCTGGTAACAGATCCAAAATCTGGGTTTGGTTTACAATGCCCATGTGCAAGATTATTCAGCCAGGTAAAGAAAAATACATCCCAACTACAGTCATAGCCCCTTTGTCGGGACTTGCTTCATTTACAAAATTACAAGCTGAAGCCCAGAACAAACTACTACCTAGCCAAGACTCTTCCTCTTCAACCACATTGTAGGAGAGAGGAGGCCCCATTTCCAGAAGATGGCCTTCTTTCCACCAGCTGCTCCTTTCCTTTTTGTAATCCCACCCAGATCAGCCACGTGATAGGTGGGTACTCAGTAATCTCTGGCAGGCTGGAGCACCTCTCTTGTTTGTTAGAGAAACACTAATAATCAATAGGTACTTCAGAGAGGGCAAGATCCCAGTAAATTTTATCATTTGGGGCAACTCCAGAATACATGATCTAATGGTCCCTTCTGCCTTTAAAATGATATGAACATCTTCATATTAGTCTAAATATCATAAACTTGATGAGAGTCCCACAAGGTTCCGTAGACTTGCATCTCCTGCTTTTCAGAATGTAGTGGCCTTGCAAAGTGGCAACTGGGTGAAGCTATCCAGAGGGAGTGTTAGATTTAACAATCCTATCCAAGCTTATGCTTACTCCAGCAGAATCTACAATTTATTATTTGACATCTTGAGGTACTTCAATACCATCAGCAATTGGATATGTGAAAAATTTGTTCTGTCATTAAAATTATGTGTGGCAGGTTACATTGTTTTTCTAAGAAGTTGCATGGGCGCTTTCAGATTACGGCTAGCAAGGTTTTGTGGTTTTGTTTCCGAGGCAGGTGAGAACAATTTAAAATGGTGGGTGTGACATTCCCAATAGATCAAGTATCACACTTTCTCCCTGGCTAATATTAACAAGTATAACAACAATAAAAAAATCAACACAGCTTGTGCACAGAGATCTTGAACAAATATATTCAAATGTTATGAAATGACCTAACCCTCCAGTCCAAAGTAACTCCAATCTAATCACAGTAAGATGAACAGCAACAAATAAAATTGCTTGAATACTGTTGAATATTGACCCCTTATGGGGCAACAGACCACTAATATCTGAACTGCCCAGGCGAGGACTAGACAGTGCAGAACATGCATCAGGACTGGGAGTGTGTTGGGGGCTACCCTGCAAATAGTAACCAAGGCTGGCGGAAGCAAGTGTGTATCTGGTGTGTTGCTGACAGGCTGCTGGGATCAGAGCTGTTGGACCAGGCCTGAAGCTACACACAGACACTCAGGGTGTGACCTGCATGTTGTTAGGCTGTTTGTGAGCAGCCCGGGTTGGGAGCTACAGCAGCAAAGCATTGTGAGGCACCCAAGGTTACAGGGTAGGCAGTGACACAACTTCTGACTGGTCTGGATTTGCACCCTGGAATGTGAGAAACTGATGGAGAGGTCTTCGTATCCTAACCTCTCAGCCTGACTTGGTAACCTCATCACCTCATACATTGTGACCTTCAATTCTGTAAGTATGAGATTTTCTAAAAAATCTGGCAGTTTGGGATACCCAGTTTCCATGCAAATTAATAGAAATTGGCATCCACATCTCTCAGGCAGCTTTGAAAATCTCAGCCCAAGAGTCAAACCATGTCTCTGGGTGACAGCTGGAATTTCAACATTTCTCAGGCATACACCCCAACGACAGTTAAAAATAAGGCCACTTTTTTTGTATTTCTCATTGATTGATGGACCAACTTTGGAAAGGTGGGTGGGGACAAGGAATGGGGATGGTAGAATCCTTCCTGTCATCTATTACAAAAACCTCTCTTTATAATGCTTCCAAAAAAGAGTCTACACCCTGGCCCACAAAATTTAACTCAGATGGTGGCTTTAAATAGTCCACTCTGTGTTGTATGTGGGGACAGACATTGATTACAGTGGGAGCATTCTCTGAAATGCTTCCAGTTCCATGCACAGGGCCAGTTAGGCAAAACTACAGGGTTTCAATGCATGGATGAGATGATGGTGTAGGGAGGAGGGGTTTAGATTTATTAGGAACTGGGGAAACTTTTGGGATAGGGGGAGCCTATACAGGAAGGATGGGCTCCACGTAAACCAAAATGGAACCAGATTGTTGGCACTTAAAATTAAAAAGGTCATTGAGCATTTTTTAAACTAAGGGATGGGGGAAAGCTGGAGGAGCACATTGTTCAGACAGTGACAGACATCCCTTAGGGGAGGATCTATTAATTGATATTCTCTCTGTTCCAGAAAGGAGGAGAGGAAGGAAGATGATAAAATACAGGTAGGATCTGATGAGAAACAATCAAATGAAAATAAGTCCCATTCAATTACATCATGTAATGGCAGACAGGTTGTCATAACTATAAAGGGAAGGGTAACAGCTCTCCTGTGTACAGTACTATAAAATCCCTCCTGGCCAGAGACTCCAAAATCCTTTTACCTGTAAAGGGTTAAGAAGCTCAGGTAACCTGGCTGACACCTGACCAAAAGGACCAATAAGGGGACAAGATACTTTCAAATTTGGGGGGGGGGGGGAGGCTTTTGTTTGTGCTCTTTGTTTTGGGGTGTTGTTCGCTCTTGGGACTAAGAGGGACCAGACATCAATCCAGGCTCTCCAAATCTTTCTGAACAAGTCTCTCATATTTCAAACTTGTAAGTAAACAGCCAGGCAAGGCGTGTTAGTTTATCTTTGTTTTCTCAACTTGTAAATGTACCTTTTGCTAGAGTGTTTATCTCTGTTTGCTGTACTTTGAACCTAAGGCTAGAGGGGGGTCCTCTGAGCTCTTTAAGTTTGATTACCCTGTAAAGTTATTTTCCATCCTGATTTTACAGAGATGATTTTTACCCTTTTCTTTAATTAAAAGCCTTCTTTTTAAGAACCTGATTGATTTTTCCTTGTTTTTAGATCCAAGGGGGTTGGATCTTGATCCACCAGGAGTTGGTGGGAGGAAGGAGGGGGGATGGTTAATTTCTCCTTGTTTTAAGATCCAAGGGGTTTGGATCTGTATTCACCAGGGAATTGGTGAAGAGTCTCTCAAGGCTACCCAGGGAAGGGAATTAGCTTTGGGAGTGGTGGCAGTGGACCAGATCTAAGCTGGTAGTTAAGCTTAGAAGTTTTCATGCAGGCCCCCACATTTGTACCCTAAAGTTCAAAGTGGGGAAGCAGCCTTGACACATGTAAAAAGTGATAAGTTTTTTAAGTGCTTTTTATACCAATGCAAGGAGTCTAAATAATAAAATGGGTCAACTAGCATGCCCCATATTAAATTAGGATATTGATATAATAGGCATCACAGAAACTTGGTGGAATAAGAATAATCAATGGGACACAGTAATATCAGGGTATAAAATATATCGGAAGGACAGAACAGGTCGTACTGGTGGGGGAGTGGCACTATATGTGAAAGAAAGCATAGAATCAAATGAAGTAAAAATCTTAAATGAACCAAACTGTACCATAGAATCTCTATGGATAGTAATTCCATGCTCGAATAATAAGAATATAACAGCTATTACCAACCACTTGACAAGGATTGTGATAGTAACTGTGAAATGTTCAGGGAGATTAGAGAGGCCATTAAAATAAAAAAACTCAATAATAATATGGGATTTCAACTATCCCCATATTGACAGGGTACATGTTGCCTCAGGACGGGATGCAGAGATAAAGTTTCTTGACACCTTAAATGATTGCTTCTTGGAGCAGCTAGTCCTGGAACCCACAAGAGGAGAGGCAATTCTTGATTTAGTCCTAAGTGGAGCACAGGATCAGGTCCAAGAGGTGGACTGCTGGACTCCTTGGTAATAGTGACCATAATATAATTAAATTTAACATCCCGGTGGTGAGGAAAACACCACAGCAGCCCAACACTGTAGCATTTAATTTCAGAAAGGGGGACTACACAAAAATGAGTAAGTTAGTGATACAGAAATTAATAAAGTACTTAAAGCACTCAAGGACAATAAGGCCATTGCGGAAAAACTAAATGAATTCTTTGCACTGGTCTTCACAGCTGAGGATGTGAGGGCGATTCCCAAACTTGAGCCATTCTTTTTAGGTGACAAATCTGAGGAACTGTCCCAGATTGAAGTGTCATTAGATGAGATTTTGGAACAAATTGATAAAGTAAACAGTAATAAGTCACCAGGACCAGATGGTATTCACCCAAGAGTTCTGAAGGAACTCAAATGTGAAATTGCAGAATTACTAATGACTAGAGGATAGCTAATGTGATGCCAACTTTTAAAAAGGGCTCCAGAGGTGATCCCGGCAAGTATAGGCCAGTAAGCCTGACTTCAGTACTGGGCAAACTGGTTGAAACTATAGTAAAGAACAAAATTGTCAGACACATAGATGTTGAGGAAGAGTCAAAATAGTTTTTGTAAAGGGAAATCTTGCCTCACAAATCTACTAGATTCTTTGAGGGGGTCAACAAGCATGTGGACAAGGGGTATCCAGTGGATATAGTGTACTTATATTTTCAGAAAGCCTTTGATAAGGTCCATCACCAAAGTCTCTTAAGTAAAGTAAGCAGTCATGGGATAAGAGGGAAGGTCCTCTCATGGATTGGTAACTGGTTAAAAGATAGGAAACAAAGGGTAGGAATAAATGGTCAGTTTTCAGAATGGAGAGAGGTAAATAGTGCTGTCCCTAAGGTATCTGTACTGGGACCAGTCCTATTCAACATATTCATAAATTATCTGGAAAAAGGTGTAAACAGTGAGCTGGCAAAATTTGTAGATGATACAAAACTACCCAAGATAGTTAAGTCCCAGGCAGACTGCAAAGAGCTACAAAAGGATCTCTCAAAACTAGGTGACTGGGCAACAAAATGGCAGATGAAATTCAACGTTGATAAATGTAAAGTAATGCCAATTGGAAAACATAATCCCAACTACACATATAAAATGATGGGGTCTAAATTAGCTATTACCATTCAAAAAGGAGATCTTGGAGTCAAAAAAGCAAACAGAATGTTGGGTATCATTAAGAAAGGGATAAATAGTAAAACAGAAAATATCATATTGCCTCTATATAAATCCATGGTACGCCCACATCTTGAATACTGTGTGCGGATATGGTGACCCCCATCTCAAAAAAGATATATTGGACTTGGAAAAGGTTCAGAAAAGAGCAACAAAATGATTAGGGGTATGGAACGGCTGCTGTATGAGGAGCGATTACTAAGACTGGGACTTTTCAGCTTGGAAAAGAGATGACTAAAGGGGGGTATGATTAAGGTCTATAAAATCATGATTGATGTGGAGAAAGTAAATAAGGAAGTGTCATTTATGCCTTCTCATAACACAAAAACTAGGGGCCACCAAATGAAATTAATAGGCAGCAGGTTTAAAAGAAACAAAAGGAAGTATTTCTTCACACAATGCACAGTCAACCTGTGGAACTCTTTGTCAGAGGATGTTATGAAGGAAAAGACTATAACACAGTTCAAAAAGAAATAGATAAATTCATGGAGGATAGGTCCATCAATGTCTATTAGCCAGGATGGACAGGGATGGTGTCCCTAGCCTCTGTTTGCCAAAAGCTGGGAATGAGCAGCAGAGGATGGATCACTTGACGATTACCTGTTCCGTTTATTCCCTCTGGGGCACCTGACATTGGCCACTGTCGGAAGACAGGATACTGGGCTAGATGGACCTTTGGTCTGACCCAGTATGGCTGTTCTTATGTGTTTGTCTGAAGTGCTCTCAAGTTGTCTGAAAGAATCTTTCATGTTGATCTGGTGAGTTCCCTCCTGGTTCATGTCAGATATTTCAAAAATCTCATGCTTCAGGGCTTCAGCTGGTTGCCTGGAGTGATCAGGAAAGGATTTTTTTTCACCCAATATATTGAGATTTTTGTTGTTCCTCTCCCCCTTCCTTTGATGTATCAGAGATGGCCACAGCTAGAGATGAGACACTGGATGTGCTGAGGTGGTGCTCTGAGGTGGCATCGAGCATTCTGTCTCTCTGAGGTGCTTAACTGGCTGGTTTTTGTGCACATGCTTATGGTCTAACTGATCACCATATATGTGGTTGGGAAGTATTTTCATCCCTTAGGTCAGATTGTCAATGACCTTGGAGATTGTTTTTTTTTCATCTTCCTCTGCAGCATGAGGTGAGGATCACTTGTTGGGATCATCTGGGTATATCATACTTAATCAATTCCCTGTCATTGTAGGAGCCTCGGGCATTGGTGCACCTAAGTCCCAACTTTTCACTGCCTGTGGCACAAAATAGCTTAGTCACTGTGAACTGTAATACTTGGTTTAATTGTGGTTGTTGCATTTAGAGAGAGAGAGTGTGTGTGTGTGTGCTGTCGGTGGCCTGCATTATGCAGGAGGCCAGACTAAACAATCCGGTGGTCCCTTCTGGCCTTAAAGTTTGTGACTCTATTTTAACGTTGAGGGTATCCAAAGGAATGAGGCAAGACCAAATTGCATTAAAGTTTATTGGAATTCTTTGGTCAGCCAGGACCCTTGCATACAGCAGTGCTTATCTCCACTAGAGATGACAGGCAGCCCCACCCACATAAGAATATTTTCAATTCCCATTTCCCAAGCCTCTTTCTCAAATCACACCCTCCTGCAACCCAAGGGAGGGGAACACCATTACAATGGTGTTGCCTGCTCGCCTGGTGTTTGATGCTTTTCTTGAAGTTCCACCCTGCTGGAATCATGTGATTATGTGAGCTCTCAGTTTTCATTTAAAGATAAGTTTCTAGCCTTCATGGTTGCCAAGGAAAGCTTGAAAACATGATTCAAGTGCAACCCAAAGGCTCAAATTTCAGAAGGCAAATAAAAGAACACCAATTTGTAATGTTTTTAGTGGCCAATCTCATGATTTGTTTCAAACAAATAAACCTCTTCAGTCCTGTTTATAAACCACAAAGAAGCCAAAAAGGGTACAAGCTCTCCCCTTCCCTGTCCGCCTTTCTGATGCAGTTCATCCTTACAATGTGGTTGGGCACCTATGGAAGAGCTATTTGGGGGATACACTAGTTCTGAACTCTCTAGTCTCATGATATAGCATTAGCTGGTTCCAAGCCTTGTGGCAGAGCAGGAATTGTGGATACTTTGCCCACTTTTTTCCTAGGGGATATGAGCCCAGTTTTCTGCTGCTGGAAACCAGGGTTACCTAAGAGTGAATCAGGTCCATTATTCTTTAGTAGTATTTGGGAGACTGTTTGGGAGGGTCAGTGGTGCTTTAAGAAAACCATGGTCCAGGTTCTCGGCTGGTACAAATCCGCATAGTTTCACTGACTACTCATCATCATAAAACATACATAGTCTAACGCGGACTGTTGCAACAGCCAGAGTGACCACAGCTGATGGAGTCACACCAAGCAACAAGTAGTAATGTTCCCATATTTGGCTCAATCTTGCAAAGCCATGCATTTCTGGGGCAGCCACGAGGGTGACTCCAGTTGCGGTCATGATATGGAAATGGGGCTTCATTGCACGTTAATGGAAATGGGGCTTCATTGACTACAAAAGGGCTATGTCTGTCTGCTGTGTCTTAAGATCTAGCCCCATGTTTTTAAAGTCACAACCCCAGCTTTAACACTACATCTCTCACAGTACATCTAAGAGGAAAATTCAGCAGATTCAAGATATTGAAATTGTTTTATTTTCCTTTTCAGAGAACAGAGTGTAATGTTTCAAATAATGAGGTTCTTCAAGGATGGACAAATCCAGTGATCTAAAATGTAGGATTGTACAAAATGGATGACAGTTTATTATGAGTTTATGAAAATGTATAGAATAATTTCTAACTAAGCAATAAAGTGGATAGAAGAAATTCAGAATTCCTAGTCCTACATAAAGTTCCCACTTAATGGCACTTACCCATGCGTGCACAGGTAAGTTCTATTGAAGTGAACGTCATCAATACTGGGGATTTAGTGAACTTTGTTACCTAATAAGATACAAAAGTGAAAGTAGCTCGGTGGACTTCCAAAAAAATTATTGGTAAGGAGAATTATTTACAGTCCTCAGCCATAACTCTGAACAATATTACATGAAATATCAAATACACAGAAAAAAGCTGAAAAGATTCAGCAGACAAAAGTCATTTGTTGTGTGCATGACTAAAACCCTAGTAAATAAGGTAAGCAACATCCCCAAAACAGAAACTCTTAACTTCATTAAGCAAGTATAAAACTGTCCCAAATGATGGAAAACCACTTTGAACACCACCCAGTAGCACAACTGGAATCTACTTTGAAGGAAAATTGAGGCAAAAACTCCTGTACAAATCAGAGAAAGATTGCAAACAAACAAAGCATTAAAGTAAAATTGCCCAAAAGAAGACAACAATGAGAATCTGTAACACCCTCAGCAGAACACAAGAAGGCACTTAAGAAGGCAATCAGAACTAATGGTGACATTAACACAATAAAGGAATACACATCCAAGGAATCCCTGGAGCAACTTATACCCAGTGAGTATGACATCAGGGAAGCTGCATTTGAAAAATTAACACCCCATTACAGTGGAATGAGGACAATGAGTGGGAGGTTTTTAAAAGCAAGATGCAAAACTTGGCAATTGAACCAGTAATGAGGAACCCAGATGATAAAAGTTCAGAGTGGCAAGGAAATGTGAGAACATACTGAAATAGCTTTCCTGGTGTTGTCAATAAGCTTGTAAAAATAGCTGAGGGGGGCAGTAAATATTCAAATTCCTTCCTCAAATAGTTGGATGAAAGTAAATGTGTATTGAGGTGTGTGTATGTCACTGGAATGATCAGGAGCATCAGAGATGGCTTTGGTCCTCAAAAAGAACAGGAGTACTTGTGGCACCTGCATCCGAAGAAGTGGGCTGTAACCCACGAAAGCTTATGCTCTAATAAATTTGTTAGTCTCTAAGGTGCCACAAGTACTCCTGTTCTTTTTGCGGATACAGACTAACACGGCTGCTACTCTGAAATTTGGTCCTCAAAGCCTTCATGTCCTCCACTATGTAAAAATAGTGGACAGGAACCGAATGTGTTATGGTGCCTGAGCCAGAGTCCACTGAAGCCAATGAGAGTCTTTCCAATGACTTCAATAGGCTTCGGATCATGTGCATTGTGAAAAGGGACCCATCATCTTTCATGAGTTTAACCAACTAATAGCTTTCTATCATCCTCTACTGTGTATTTTGTCAAAAGTGAGAACAAGACAGAGACATCTTGTAATGTCTAATAACATCCTGGGATGATAGCCATGATAATTAGTAATAATTAATAGTTAGTTTGACTTTTTAAAAACAATCCTTCTCTTTTGTTGCTGGGGTGTTCTGGGTACTGTGCAACATATTAAAAGTTCAGCTTTATTCCTTAAAAACATGCCACTGTTCCATAGTTGAGGACAACCCAAGACTGGTTGGAACGTGACTGACAGCATATCAAGCCTAACTCTGTCTCAGAGAACCTTGTTGATGGACATCTATTTCCCGGTGTCGTGGGTCCACTCGTGAGCTCATAGGTGTGCTCATAGCTTTCTCACAAATTTCTTCATTATCCTTACTAAATTTAATTGCTACCAGTGTCCGTGTATGTGAAGATGCTGGATCGAAGGTGAAGCATTATTATCAGGAGATTGTAAATTGTTGATCATAGCATACATGGAATACTTGTGCTTATGCTGACAGTAAAGAAGTAGAAATCTAAGTGGAAAAATTCAGATCCAGATTTTGAATCCTTCACAAAGTTTTGGGATGTTTATATCTAGTTAGAATTTTGAGTTGGGCTCATCTCTAAAATTAAATAGAGCACCCTGCTCTTTAGAGATCTCTTTGATCACCGGAGTGTGGGAAAATACCTAATGCTTCCTTTAACCAGCCTACCTACTGAGAGAATCCCCTTGCACCATCCTGTTCCCTTCACCACCTTCTCTCATGTCATTTCATAGCATAGTGCCAGAAAGGAATAGTTTCCATATATGCCAACAGTACATGCTCAGTATAATAAGGACAATATTTAATTCTTTTTAGCAATATATTAGCCTTTATCTATTTTTCCACACATCCCACAGTATTAAAATGTGTGGTCTGTATTTTTTTCCCTTTCATAGTTGTCCTTAATTGTAGCTTTCTAATGGTGTAGTGTATAGGAATTGCGTAGTATCACTTTTAATGAGCCCTGTAGTGGTCCTCACTGTCTTCTGTGGATCAGAAGCCAAAAGACCCCGGCCAGTGCAGAAGCATGTAGATAGAGCTAGCCAGCAGTTCTCAAACTGTGGGTCAGGACCCCAAAGTGGGTTGCAACCCCATTTTAATGGGGTCTCCAGGGCTGACTTAGACTTGCTTTAACCCAGGGCCGAAGTCAAAGCCCGAGTCCTGGGTGGTAGGGCTCAGGTTACAGGCCCCCTCACCGGGGCTGAAGCCATTGGGCTTCGACTTTGCCCCCCTCCTTGGCCCCAGAGTGGTGGGGCTGTGCCTTGGGTGGGCTCAGGCTTCAGTCCCCCCTCCTGAGGTCATGTAGTAATTTTTGTTGTCAGAAGGGGATCATGGTGCAATGAAGTTTGACAATCCCTGAGCTAGGCCTTGTGTGTAGTAGTTAGTAAGCATGGTTACTTTGACCCCTCTGTGCCCATGTGTTTCCTTTAAAAAATTTATTAATGTTTAAAATTAAATATACACAAGTTAAGAGGGAAGGTACTGTACATCTGGGGTCTGGCTTGAGTTACTAGGGATTACAGGTATCGGTTACAAGGATCACGAGATACATTCATATCACATAACCAGCATAGACCCAGATTGGGAATACATATGTTGTGTGAAGAGCAAAAGACCCAATGAAAGTTGGCAGGTGTGATTTTGCTGAATGTTGGGTCTCTCCCCCTTCCCTAAACTCCACCCACTGAAACTGTTTCTAATTCAGAATACAACACCACATCCTCACCCTTTGTGGCTGAATGTAAAATCACAAATAAAAAATCACTGCTGCTGTGACATGTGAGTCTCCTTCCTCTGTTTTCCCCCTGTCTGGACAACAGCAAAACAGTGATGATATCATCACTGACTAGAGGGGAATTGGATTCCCCTCCACCCAAAGAAGGGATTGGAGCAACATACCTAGCTAAGAGATCCCACTCCTGTCATCTGTCTATTCCAGTGGGTCTCAACCAGGGGTACGTGTACCCCTGGGGGTACACAGAGGTCTTCCAGGGGGTACATCAACTCATCCAGATATTTGCTAGTTTTACAACAGGCTACATGAAAAGAATCCGTGAAGTCAGTACAAACTAAAATTTCATACTAACGATGACTTGTTTATACTGCTCTATATATTATACACTGAAATGTAAGCACAATATTTATATTCCAATTGATTTATGTTATAATTATATGGTAAAAATGAGAAAGTAAGCCATTTTTCAATAATAGTGTACCGTGACACCTTTGTATTTTTATGTCTGATTTTGTAAGCAAGTAGTTTTTAAGTGAGGTGAAAATTGGGGATACTCAAAACAAATCAGACTTCTGAAAGGGGTGCCGTAGTCTGGTAGGATAGATTACAAAGTAGCAGCCATGTTAGTCTGTATCCGCAAAAAGAACAGGAGTACTTGTGGCACCTTAGAGACTAACAAATTTATTTCAGCATAAGCTTTCGTGGGCTGCAGCTCAGTGGCTCTCAACCTTTCCAAAGGGGAAAGTAGACTTTGCCTGAAGTCTGCCAAACAGCTACCTTCCTGCTTCTGAGCTGTGCTCACATGTTTAGGTGGATTACTAGGAAACCTCCTAATGCACTGGAAATACCTTGAGATACAATCATCAAGCATTATGGTACATTTACATCTTCAAAGAAGTGTATGTTTACTGTAAACTGCTACTTGCAACATTCCTCATTCTTACAAATCCTGAGGAGGATTCTCTATCAACTCTGCAGGTTAATGAGCAGGGGATGAAGGAAAAATAGTGTGTAGGGGCATTTTCGGGGGTATTGCTGGCACTGGATTATCGTGTACAGTAGAGTATACAAGGATCTGATGTTAATCTGTCTGAGCTCTGCTCCCTACTGAGATTTAACAGTGGGTAGTTTGAATAAGTACTCCAGTAACATTTCCTTTTTGCAATAAAATTGAGCCCAGAGTAATTCTTCCATGCATGCCTCCATTACATCTCCTTTTTCCCAGTGTACATGACTAATGTTGCATGCTTTTCACATTGCTGGCCTAGTAATGATAGAATGAATGAAGGAGCTTTTGCAGAACAAATTAAAACTGCTTATAAAAGAGTCAAAACTTTGGCACAGTTGTAATTGTGTTCAAGTTTGCTTTGTTGATTAGGCCTAATCTGTTTGACTGGGCTGAATCTCAAATTTATGGAATTTTAAATCCATCAAAATCTTTTGTCCCATGTTTGAACATGTTGCTCTCCAAATGGGGCTCCTGCCCCAGTTCTAAGAACAAACACAACCACTACTCTCTTTGGGGCTGATCACAAGCCAACTGAAGTTAAGGGAAGGAGATCAATTGACTTCAGTGGTCTTTGGATGTAGGCCCTTTGTCCTTTGATTTTTATAATTATGGTTACTTATTGGATAGATTTTAATGGATCTGAGTATTTAAATGTTTGCACTGTACATCTTTCATTGTTTACATTGCCTTTCTTCTGTTCTGCCTCTGCAGAGATCATGTTCAGCGCTTAACTATAAAAAGAACGGGTGGCCTTAATAAATGACTGGATTGAATGCCAGCATTGCCACTGGTTTCTGCACCTTTCAAATCCATCTGATATAAGAAACAGGTTGTGCATGTGATTTCAAAACACTTTATCTGATTCTTTCTGGATTATGAAAAAATTAGAGTTCATGTCATAAAGAAAATGTCTATAGATACTGAGAAATAATTGGGCTTTTAGCCCATTTGACAACACTTTTTAACACTAAATGTATGTTCCATCTTTCAGTGCCACATGGATGACAAACACTCTGACCCTACTGTGGATCAAGGACCCACTTTTACAGGTGCTCTGTATGTAGAATTCCCATTGCTGTCATTTAGAGGAGAAACACAATTGGTCCCTAAGGACACAATTGCTAACTGCTTTTGAAGACTTGCATTATAATTGTGTTAAATACTTATTACACTCAACACTGAATGCAATGTAGTTCCACTGATATCACAAACAGCATGGGTGGGATTTTCTAAAGCACTCAGCCTTGGCCTATCTCTGCCTTCATTAAAGTCAATGATAAAACTCTCACTGACTTCAACAGGAGAAGAATTAGGCCAATGGTGAGTGCTTTTAAAATCCTATTCCATGCCTCTATTACCTTATTTCTGTTAGAACAAGAGTTATGTAAATGGGTTTCTTTTGTGAACCAAGGAAGCGTTGGCAATCTGTAAGACTGGATTGCCTAAGGATGGATTACTTATAATAGCTGTCTCTGAGGCCATTCATGAAAATGTCATGGTTCGTGATGCATCATTATTCATAGAAGGATTCAATAAGAAGAGAGTTAACTATAATTCTGTTAGGTACACCTGGAATAAAAAATTAGAATACAGCTATGGTGAAATCCTCATGTCATTGAAATGAATGGGACTTTTGCCATTGACTTCAATGGGGCTAGGATGACACGTCTAAACTTTATACTACAAAACATATTGGAACATATTGGGGAATGATTGTTGTTAGCCTTATGGGACTGTGGGGGAGACATTCAAGGCCAAATGCTACATATGTCCTGTTATGGCATGGAGCCTTCAGGCCTACCACAGTCTAGTTAGGCATGGCTACACTTGCGCGTTAGAGCACATTAAAGCAGCCCAGTGCGCTCTAACTCACGACGTGTCCACACTGGCAAGGCATGTAGAGCGCTCCTGGTACTCCACCTCAGTGAGTGGAATAACATTTGATGCGCCCCCGCTGGAGCGCCGCGGCGCCAGTGTGGACGCCCTGGTCTGTTAATGTGGTCTGATCGGCCTCCAGAAGTGTCCCACAATGCCTGTTCTAGCCACTCTGGTCATCAGTTTGAACTCTACTGCCCTGCCCTCGGGTGACCAACCGTCAGACCCGCTCTTTAAATTCTCTGGGAATTTTGAAAATCCCCTTTCTGTTTGCTCAGCCAGGCGTGGAGTGCTCTCAGCAAATCTTTCCAGGTGACCATGCCTTCACGCGCCAGGCAATCCCCAGTATGGAGCAATGGCGAGGTGCTGGACCTCATCAGTTTTTGGGGGGGAGGAAGCTGTCCAGTCCCAGCTGCATTCAGCCATTGGAATTACGATACCTTTGGACAGATATCAAGGGACATGATGCAAAGGGACCATGACCGGGACGCTCTGCAGTGCAGGGTAAAAGTGAAGGTGCTGCGAAATGCCTACCGCAAAGCCCGCGAGGCAAACAGCTGCTCTGGTGCTGCCCCTGCAACCTGCCATTTTTACAAAGAGCTGGATGCAATACTTGGGGGTGACTCCACCTCCACTCCGAGTACCACCATGGACACTTCAGAGCCCAGTTCAACAAGGCAGGAGGAGGAGGAACAAAGTGGGAGCGAGGGTGCTGAGGAGGAGGAAGACACCCCGGCATCCCTAGATGCATGCAGCCAGGAGCTGCTCTCAAGCCAGGAGGAAGGTAGCCAGTCGCGGTGGCCGGTGCCTGGGGAAGGACAAACACCAGAGGAGGTTCCCAGTAAGGGGCTTTTATTTTGGGAAGGAAGTTATTTGGTGTGGGCTCTTGGGGCGAGGAGGGTTAGGGCTGCATGAATGCCTAGATGCGGAATAGGGTGTTGATGTGCTCTCTCACATCACGGTAATCGGCCTCAGTAATCTCTTCAAAGGTCTCATCCAGAAGTTGGGCAATGCGCTTGCACAGGTTTCATGGGAGAGTGTAGCGGGGTGAACACCCGCTCTTGCCCTGCAGGCTAAAAGCAGCCCTGGAAAGGGCTTCAGCTCTAAAATCTAGAATTGGGGAAGCAGCCGCAGCTGGGCCACATCCCAATCAGGCCTCAGCTGGCTCTATATAAGAGGCTGGGAGCCAGGAGCTCAACAGTCTCTCTCTAGCTATAGAGGGAGATGGGCCAGGCTGCAGGGAGTTAGAGATAGGGTACCTGAGTGGAGCAGGGCTGGGGAAAGGCTGAGGAGCTGGGGAGCTCCAGCCTGGAAAGCCCCAGGCGGCGGCCTAGCATTGGGCTAAAAGGTACTGGGGGTTGCAGAGGGCAGCCCAGTTGTAGGCCAAGGCAGCAGGTCCAAACCCCCCTTGCCAGTGATGAGTAGGCTGATACTGCAGTCTGCCACAGGGCGTGGGGCTAGACGATGATGGCAGTAGCCTTACACTGAGGCGAGGTGGGGTTAGTGGGTGGGGGTTCCCCTGGGTGGGGAGACCCAGAGTGTGGGGGTACTGCCAGGGGGGCAGCAACCCAGAGAAAGGAGCACCGGGGTCCTGGGAGGGACTCGGAGGCCAGTGGTAAGGCGGATCACCAGCCTGCAGGGGGCGCTCTGGAGCTGGAACAAGCTAATTCCCGGAAGTCACCAGCAGGAGGCGCCGCAGGGGTGAGTCCGCACGCTTACAGAGAGCCACTGTGGTCCTTGTCCCAGTCAGGCTAACATGTTCGTGCCACTGTGCCGTGAGGGGTGGGGGGACCATTGCTGCACACAGGCAAGCTGCATATGGGCCAGGGCGGAAGCTGCATTGTAGTAGAAGACCCTCCCTTGCTTCCCAGGTCAACCTCAGCAGCGAGATATCTTCCAGGACGAACTCCTGTGGAAAATGTGGGGACAGTGTTCAGTATAGGCACTCCCTCCAGCTGTTGGCTCTCCCCAAGGCACAGAAACCCAGAGGACAGTACAGCCATGAAAGAATCAGTCCCCCTTGACCCTGTGCTTACTCACCATTTTGGGGCTCCCGGGGGTTATGTGCGCTCGCTTTGGGATGGGCAAATTATGCTATTGTGTAGGCTGTGCTTTCCCTCCTTAAGTATGGGGGAATCATTGCTCTGTCTGGTGTGAACAATGCTGCCTCTGTTAAGTGTTGCATTTTGCCTTTACAGATGCAACCTTGAGATCTCAGCCGTCCGTGTTATCACCGGCCGAAAGGCTGCAAAGGATCAGGAAGAGTCCATGTAAAAGCAAAGAGGACATGCTGCATGAAGTCATGCAGCACTCCCTTAATTAAAATCAAAAAGTGCAGCAGTGGTGGGAGAGTGAAAGGAGGGTCCGCCAGCAGAATGCAGATCGCTGGCACCAAAGCACGGAGCGGCTGCTAAGCATCATGGAGCGCCAAGCAGACTCGATCCAGGTGCTCGTAGCCATGCAGGTGGAGCACTACTGCACGCGCCCCACCCCTCCACAGCCCTCGTCCCAAAACTTTCCCTTGTGCCCCCATGTCACCTCCAACCCACTTTCCCCAACATCCGGGTTCTTATCACCACCAGCTGCCTCCAACACCTGTAGCTTCACCACCCAGCCCTGAAAACTATGACCCTTACCCACTGCACTCAACCTGCAACACCATGCATATAGCCATCCTGAAGTGCAGCACTCATTGCACAGCGCTCCAAACAGGATGGCTGAGTATGATAACAGGACATACGCAAATCTGTTCCCCACCCCCACCCTCTTCCCCTTTCTGTTTCCCAAGCAGTTGTGTTTCTTTTCAATACATGGATTTGTTTGCTTTGAAAACATTCTTTATTATTGCATAAAGTAAAAGATACATTAGCCCAGGAAAGCAGCAGGCACTGCAAGTCAGTGTATCATACTTAGCAAACACAGATTACTACTCACATTGGAACCATTGCACTTCACTTCCATGCAGGGCCCCAGACATTATTGGTGGCTTTCAGCCTCAAATTGCTCCCTCAAGTCATCCCTAATCCTTGCAGCCCCACGCTGGGTCCCTCTAATAGCCCTGATCTCTGGCTGTTCAAATTCAGCCTCCAGGTGTTGAACCTCCAAGTCCCATGCCTGAGTGAATCTTTCACCCTTCCCTTCACAAATGTTATGGAGGGTACAGCATGCAGATATAACTGCGGGGATGCTATTATCGGCCAGGTCTAGCTTCCCATACAGAGAGCGCCAGCGGCCCTTTAAAGGGCCAAAAGCACACTCCACAGTCATTCTGCACCGTCTCAGCCTGTTGTTGAACCACTCCTTGCTGCTGCTCCAAGGCTCCCTGCGTAGGGTTTCATGAGCTACGGCATTAAAGGGTAAGCGGCATTAAAGTGTCTCTAAGGATCACAATGGGCATTTCGACTTCCCCTATGGTGATCTTCTGATCTGGGAAAAAAGTCCCGGATTCCAGCTTCCTGAGCAGGCCAGTGGTCCGAAAGATGTGTGCGTCATGCACCTTTCTGGGCAGCCTGTGTTAATGTCAATGAAATGCCCACGGTGATCCACAAGCGCCTGGAGAACCATAGAGAAATAGCTCTTCTGATTAATGTACTCGGAGGCTAGGTGGGCTGGTGCCAGAATTGGAATATGCGTCCCAGTAGGGAAACCCATTTGTGCAAAGCCAGCCACAATGTCATGCACGTTACCCAGAGTCACGGTTCTTCTGAGCAGGATGCGATTAATGGCCCTGTAAACTTGCATCAACACGATTCCAACAGTCAACTTCCCCACTCCAAACTGGTTAGCAACCGATCGGTAGCTGTCCGGAGTTGCCAGCTTCCAGATTGCAATAGCCACCCGCTTCTCCACCGTCAGGGCAGCAATCAATCTCATGTCCTTGTGCCGCAGGGTGGGGGCAAGCTCCTCACACAGTCCCATGAAAGTGGCTTTTCTCATGAGAAAGTTCTGCAGCCACTGCTCGTCATCCCAGACTTGCATGACGATGTGATCCCGCCACTCAGTGCTTGTTTCCCGAGCCCAAAAGTGCTGTTCCATGGTGGTGAGCATGTCAGTGAATGCCACAAGCAATCTCATGTCGCATGCATTACTCGAGTCGATATCATCGTTGGAGTCCTCACTGTCACTTTAGATCTTAAGGAATAACTCGACTGCCAAATGTGATGTGCTGGCGAGACTCGTCAGCATATTCCTCAGCAGTTCGGGCTCCATTCCCAGAGACCAAAAGGGAAGACAGAGCGCGCAGTACAAAAAGCATTGAAAGATGGCGCCAATTGTGGACGGAAGCAGAGGGATTGCTGGGATGCGAACCGAAGCACGTTGGGACAGGACCCAGAATGCCCTGCCCCCTTCCCACAAGCCACAGCACCAGAATGGGAAGAAGTGCTCTATAGATAGCTGCCCACAATGCACCACTCCCAATGCCGCTGCAAGTGCCTCAAATGTGGACACGCCAGTGCGCTTCAGCTGTCAGTGTGGACAGACTGCAGCACTTTCCCTACTACGCTCTACGATGGCTGGTTTAACTCAAAGCGCTCTACATTTGCAAGTGTAGCCATGCCCTTAGTGGAAAATTATTAGAAGTCCAAGATGGTGTTTAGTACCAGGTGACATGACCACATGACCTAGTCGTGTCACAGCGTCGTCCCCGGACGCCTCTCAGGAAGGATAGAGATTCGTATCTTCAAAGTCTTATTGTTTCTTCCTAACGTCCCATCAAGGCTGGTGGCCTGTTGTCCGGGGGGTGTTTCCCAAGTACACACCCAGTTGCAAGTACACAACCCAGGGGCTGTGTTGGTGGGCCTTGAGTGGGCCTGACTGGTATATAAGGGCAGTCAGCAGCGAACCAGCTGAGCGGCGAACAGCAGAGGCTAACAGAGGGAGTTTGCCTGGGAGCTGTCCGAGAGGAGGTACGCTAAGTGCTGCATTAGGGGGGCTGTGTTGGTGGGCCTTGAGTGGGCCTGACTGGTATATAAGGGCAGTCAGCAGCGAACCAGCTGAGCGGCGAACAGCAGAGGCTAACAGAGGGAGTTTGCCTGGGAGTTCGCCTGGAGAGAGCTCACTGAGGCTTTCATCTGCAGGTTTCTCTGAGTAGTTCCTGCAACAGCTGAGGAAGCTCTTAAGAGGACAGGGATATGGAAGGTGAGCGATCAGCTGTTGTAACCTGCACAGGTTGTGCCATGTTTGTCTTTCTTCCACAGGACAGAAGCGACTTTGTCTGTACAAAGTGCAAGCTGGTCTCCATATTGGAAGAGAAGGTTCGAGGGCTGGAGAAACGAGTATCAACACTGCGTTGCATAAGGGAAAATGAAGATTTCCTGGACAGACGTCAAGAGATGCTTCTACGGCCACAATGTTCTGAAGATTCAGAGCAGGCACAGCAGGGACAGAAGGATTGTGAAGAGGTTTGGCAGCATGTGACTTCCAGAAGGAGAAAGAGGAGCGTCCATGCACCAGCAATGGAGATACAGGTGAGCAATCGTTTCCATGTTCTCTCCACAGGTACTAATGCGGAGAGTGGACTAGATGACCCATCTGAGGGAAGGGAGCAGAAGGAGACTCCACCGATTGGAAGGCAAAAGATGCACTGTCCTAGGGATGGGGGTTCCACGACCACCACTCCCAAGAGGAGGAGGAGGGTGGTGGTGGTCGGGGACTCCCTCCTCAGGGGGACTGAGTCATCTATCTGCCGCCCCGACCGGGAAAACCGAGAGGTCTGCTGCTTGCCAGGAGCTAGGATACACGATGTGACAGAGAGACTGCCGAGACTCATCAAGCCCTCGGATCGCTACCCCTTCCTGCTTCTCCATGTGGGCACCAATGATACTGCCAAGAATGACCTTGAGCGGATCACTGCAGACTACGTGGCTCTGGGAAGAAGGATAAAGGAGTTTGAGGCGCAAGTGGTGTTCTCGTCCATCCTCCCTGTGCAAGGAAAAGGCCTGGGTAGAGACCGTCGAATCGTGGAAGTCAATGAATGGCTACGCAGGTGGTGTCGGAGAGAAGGCTTTGGATTCTTCGACCATGGGATGGTGTTCCAAGAAGGAGGAGTGCTGGGCAGAGACGGGCTCCACCTAACGAAGAGAGGGAAGAGCATCTTCGCCAGCAGGCTGGCTAACCTAGTGAGGAGGGCTTTAAACTAGGTTCACCGGGGGAAGGAGACCAAAGCCCTGAGGTAAGTGGGGAAATGGGATCCTGGGAGGAAGCACAAGCAGGAGAGCGCAAGAGGGGAGGACTCCTGTCTCATGCTGAGAAAGAGGGACGATCGATGAGTTATCTTAAGTGCCTATACACAAATGCAAGAAGCCTGGGAAACAAGCAGGGAGAACTGGAAGTCCTGGCACAATCAGGGAACTATGATGCGATTGGAATAACAGAGACTTGGTGGGATAACTCACATGACTGGAGTACTGTCATGGATGGATATAAACTGTTCAGGAAGGACAGGCAGGGCAGAAAAGGTGGGGGAGTTGCGTTGTATGTAAGAGAGGAGTATGACTGCTCAGAGCTCCGATATGAAACTGCAGAAAAACCTGAGAGTCTCTGGATAAAGTTGAGAAGTGTGAGCAACAAGGGTGATGTCGTGGTTGGAGTCTGCTATAGACCACCAGACCAGGGGGATGAGGTGGATGAGGCTTTCTTCTGGCAACTAGCAGAAGTTGCTAGATCGCAGGCCCTGGTTCTCATGGGAGACTTTAATCACCCTGATATCTGCTGGGAGAGCAATACAGCGGTGCACAGACAATCCAGGAAGTTTTTGGAAAGTGTAGGGGACAATTTCCTGGTGCAAGTGCTGGAGGAACCAACTAGGGGCAGAGCTTTTCTTGACCTGCTGCTCACAAACAGGGAAGAATTAGTAGGGGAAGCAAAAGTGGATGGGAACCTGGGAGGCAGTGACCATGAGATGGTCGAGTTCAGGATCCTGACACAAGGAAGAAAGGAGAGCAGCAGAATACGGACCCTGGACTTCAGAAAAGCAGACTTTGACTCCCTCAGGGAACAGATGGGCAGGATCCCCTGGGAGAATAACATGAAGGGCAAAGGGGTCCAGGAGAGCTGGCTGTATTTTAAAGAATCCTTATTGCGGTTGCAGGAAAAAAACATCCCGATGTGTAGAAAGAATAGTAAATATGGCAGGCGACCAGCTTGGCTAAACAGTGAAATCCTTGCTGAACTTAAACGCAAAAAAGAAGCTTACAAGAAGTGGAAGATTGGACAAATGACCAGGGAGGAGTATAAAACTATTGCTCAGGCATGCAGGAATGAAATCAGGAAGGCCAAATCACACTTGGAGTTGCAGCTAGCAAGAGATGTTAAGAGTAACAAGAAAGGTTTCTTCAGGTATGTTAGCAACAAGAAGAAAGTCAAGGAAAGTGTGGGCCCCTTACTGAATGTGGGAGGCAACCTAGTGACCGAGGATGTGGAAAAAGCTAATGTACTCAATGATTTTTTTGCCTCTGTCTTCACAAACAAGGTCAGCTCCCAAACTGCTGCACTGGGCAGCACAATATGGGGAGAAGGTGACCAGCCCTATGTGGAGAAAGAAGTGGTTCGGGACTATTTAGAAAAACTGGATGTGCACAAGTCCATGGGGCCGGATGCGCTGCATCCGAGGGTGCTAAAGGAGTTGGCGGATGAGATTGCAGAGCCATTAGCCATTATTTTTGAAAACTCATGGCGATCGGGGGAGGTCCCGGATGACTGGAAAAAGGCTAATGTAGTGCCCATCTTTAAAAAAGGGAAGAAGGAGGATCCGGGGAACTACAGGCCAGTCAGCCTCACCTCAGTCCCTGGAAAAATCATGGAACAGGTCCTCAAGGAATCAATTATGAAACACTTAGAGGAGAGGAAAGTGATCAGGAACAGTCAGCATGGATTCACCAAAGGGAAGTCGTGCCTGACTAACCTAATTGCCTTCTATGATGAGATAACTGGCTCTGTGGATGAGGGGAAAGCAGTGGATGTGTTATTCCTTGACTTTAGCAAAGCTTTTGATACAGTCTCCCACAGTATTCTTGCCGCCAAGTTAAAGAAATATGGGCTGGATGAATGGACTGTAAGGTGGATAGAAAGCTGGCTAGATCGTCGGGCTCAACGGGTAGTGATCAATGGCTCCATGTCTAGTTGGCAGCCGGTTTCAAGCGGAGTGCCCCAAGGGTCGGTCCTGGGGCCGGTTTTGTTTAATATCTTTATTAATGATCTGGAGGATGGTGTGGACTGCACTCTCAGCAAGTTTGCAGATGACACTAAACTAGGAGGCGTGGTAGATACACTAGAGGGTAGGGATCGGATACAGAGGGACCTAGACAAATTAGAGGATTGGGCCAAAAAAAACCTGATGAGGTTCAACAAGGATAAGTGCAGAGTCCTGCACTTAGGACGGAAGAATCCCATGCACTGCTACAGACTAGGGACCGAATGGCTAGGTAGCAGTTCTGCAGAAAAGGACCTAGGGGTCACAGTGGACGAGAAGCTGGATATGAGTCAACAGTGTGCTCTTGTTGCCAAGAAGGCTAACGGCATTTTGGGCTGTATAAGTAGGGGCATTGCCAGCAGATCGAGGAATGTGATCGTTCCCCTTTATTCGACATTGGTGAGGCCTCATCTGGAATACTGTGTCCAATTTTGGGCCCCACACTACAAGAAGGATGTGGAAAAATTGGAAAGAGTCCAGCGGAGGGCAACAAAAATGATTAGGGGTCTGGAGCACATGACTTATGAGGAGAGGCTGAGGGAACTGGGATTGTTTAGTCTCCAGAAGAGAAGAATGAGGGGGGATTTGATAGCAGCCTTCAACTACCTGAAGGGAGGTTCCAAAGAGGATGGAGCTCGGCTGTTCTCAGTGGTGGCAGATGACAGAACAAGGAGCAATGGTCTCAAGTTGCAGTGGGGGAGGTCCAGGTTGGATATTAGGAAACACTATTTCACTAGGAGGGTGGTGAAGCACTGGAATGCGTTACCTAGGGAGGTGGTGGAGTCTCCTTCCTTGGAGGTTTTTAAGGCCCGGCTTGACAAAGCCCTGGCTGGGATGATTTAGTTGGGAATTGGTCCTGCTTTGAGCAGGGGGTTGGACTAGATGACCTCTTGAGGTCCCTTCCAACCCTGATATTCTATGATTCTATGCAATTGTTACATAGTCAGTATTCCTAACTTTAGATTCAGAAATGATACATACATACAAATTGGATAATCACATTCAGTAAATTAGAACCTTTCCAATGATACTTTACAAGACCCATCTTGCATAAACTATGTCTCAGTTATGTCATATCCATATCATAAACATATTTCCTTAAAGCAGTGTTTCCCAAACTTGGGACGCCGCTTGTTTAGGGAAAGCCCCTGGCGGCCGGGCCGGTTTGTTTACCTGCCGTGTCCGCAGGTCCGGCCGATCGCAGCTCCCACTGGCCGCGGTTTGCTGCTCCAGGCCAATGGGGGCTGCGGGAAACACTGCCTTAAAGAATATGTGGTGTAACATTACAACCGTGTTGAAACTGGAAAAAGGGCTACAACAATAAATAAATACATGCTAAAACATATGAGTACTTTATAGCTTTCTGTGCTGACAAGCTATTTAGACAGAGACTATAATTATGTAGTCGCTGACATTCTGTGTTCAACTTCCATCAGTAATTATGAAGCTCCTGTATTAAAGCAGGGCTTTATTGAGAGTCTGGCTATGTGATGCACAAAACTCCCAGTTTTCACTTAGTGAATTTTCAAGTGTAGAAGCTATACTTTTTACAAAACAAAATAACACATCTGATGTGGGGTAAAATCTACATATTTTTTAGGGTGCCCATATGTCCTGTTTTGGCTCGGACAGCCCCTTTTTTAAGCCCCATCCCTGCCATCCCGACTTTTTCTGGCAAAGGTGGGCATTTGTCCCGTTTTTTCTTGATGACTTGATCAGCTGGCAAGAGCAAATGGGACAAATGCCCACTTTTGTCAAAAAAAAGGGGGTGCGCTGTGGAGGAACTTGCCAGGGTTGGGGGGCAAGCAGCGACGCCAGCCCCGCACACTGGGGGAGGGCTCGGGCCACCCAGAGCGGTATCCAATTTTCCCTTTGGGAAATATGGTCATCCTAATATTGTTATCACCAAATAGCTGTCAGCAGGGAAATAAGAAAAAAAAATGCCCTGCAAAGCACCTTATCTGAATTCACTCAGGGACAGTAAAAAGTCTAAGGGTGGTAATGCATTTTGCTTTTTTGTAAAAGCAGCAAAAGTTTTGGTTTCCAAAAAATAAATGTCACCCTTTATATATATATATTTTTGTTGTTGTTGTTACGCCGTGACTGATGGTGTGGAGGGGGCACTAGTGCTGGGATGCTCTACTCAGGTCACTTACACGCATTGGCTTTCAGATGATGTTGTGAAGGGAAGTATTCACTGAGATTGCTATAGGGAAAAAATTGATGGCTGAATTCCAGGTATTTAACATTTGTTTCAAAATACAGTACATTATGTCCCTAAAATTACATGCTTAGTGCTATGTTGACAGCACAGTCACCAGAAAACACTGATATGGCAAGCTGATGACCACAAATAGATGAAGGAGTAAATTATTTCTGTCCTGTTCCTTATATGATTACTGCTATTGCCACTGAGACTGCTGTTACTGCAGCGGGTAAAACAATGGCCAAGCACTCACCAGCTTGAACTTCCAGGCATAGTAAAGCGATAGGTGTAGAACCGAGAGTGTTTTTTATGTTATTGGGCTGTTAACAGTTGTTTCAACTGAATAGAAATGTCAAACCTTGTATCTGGCTTATTTTAGATTCTTGCTGAATAACTGAACTGGCAAGAAAAGATTTCTGGAGCAAATAAATAGAGGTACTAAGGGAATTTCTAAGGTGGGTTTTTTCCCCCCCTTCAGAATAGCTTTGAATTAAGATTGGGAACTCATCTCGTGATAGTTCTGTTAATGTCCCTGAAGAAGACTTAAGTTGGTTTCTGCAGTTTTTATCTTTTATTCCCAGTCCCTGGATTTGCACTTGTGCCAGGAATTAGATGTGCTGAACCCCATATGAAGAGTGAGTTTGTCATTGTTATATATTGACCTCTGAGGAAATTCTGGTGATAACTTCCAAAATGTGTCCCATATGACTCTTTTTTGGGAACCTATAGATTTATAGCAAAGTGTCCTCCAGGAAGAAGGATGTAGAATGGGTAATAATGGGGAGACGTCCTCATGCCATATGGTTTGTGGCCAGACTCTGCTGTTGGGGTTCTCTATTCTCTGGCAGAGTTACTTTCCAGACTCCTTTAGCCCTTCAGAGTTTTTAAGCTGTTCCCAAATATCTCTTAACCTAAGACTACTAAATTCTATTTGTGGCTTAGGCAGAATTTGAATCTAGGAATCCAGAGGTGAAGTGTAGTGGGTATGTGCGTGCCAGTGTGTGCATGCTTATTTTATATATAGCTGGAGGTGTTTTTAATTAATCAGAACACCTATTGAAAACATTGCTGTCATACGTTGCCTGGTGATACAGGATTTCCAGTGTTTATCATTGTATATTTATAGTAGTTTCACCCCAGTTTTTCAGTTAGGGCAGGCTTCCCAATTGCTTTTCAGTTACAGTTCCCTGTCACTTTTCACTTTCCCCTGCAATTGAAGCTGAGATGGTTCTCAGTGTGGGAGGTTGTTGGTTGTTTGCAGATTCTGCAGCATTTTGCTGATGAAAAAGTTGCTTTCTTGCCATAATTGGTTACTGTAGGCCTAGGAAAGTGTAGTAAGGAAAGCAGTGGAAAGGGACAGGGTGTGCTTGTTTTTTGATGTACTTTGTCTCAGAGTCATTTGGCCTCTCCTTGGCACTTATGAGTGCATCAATACTCACATTACTCACTTAAGAAGATAGATTTTTCAATCATGTGGCAGCTGGGGCTGGCTTTATGATAGCACAGTATACAGTGTAGACAACAAATTCAGCTAGTTCCGTCTCACAAATATAGACATTAATCATCATCAACATTACACACTCAGAAAAGCTAAAATGGTGTTTCATTGACAGGATTGCCCCACTTGACAGAGTCTGTTATGTGGAGAAATAAACTGGAAAGAGAAAAAGGCCATTGGAAGGAGTTGAGCCAGCAGGTGTAGGATGAAAAGAAAACTAAAAAAAACTGTATTAACAATGGCTTCATTTCCATTGCAAAATGATGTATTCAACATAAAGGGCAGTGGTTTGTGTGAGATACCCTGACACTTCAGTTGTGAGTCTCTGGCATCTGACTGTGAAGTCACACATTCTACAGCTATCCTGGGCATAGGATGCCCAGCCATCACCACCCAGGTTTTGGGCAATACTGGCTCATTTTGGCTGCCCCACCAGCAGACTTTTCACTGAAGGGATCCTTGCCAGTTCAGCATCTGGTGGACTGTGTGTGTGTGTGTGAACACTTCTACAGGACTCTTGTAGTTCTTTAAGGGCTCCAGGGTCACAGCCCTTACTCTCAGCTGGGAGAGTAAGAAGGAGTAAGACTGATTACCTGTCTGCTTGGCCTTGTTGAGCTAGTGACTCCAGCCACGAGGGGGATAGCTGGGCAGCTCGCCTGATAACTGTCCCTTTGTGGAAGTGTATAGAGAAGGGGTAGGAAATAGGAGTCCTGGCTATGCAGCTAGTCAAGCACACAGAGGGAATAACTTGCTTTGGGAATAAGAGTAAAGTGACTTCCTTCCCACTTTTCAGAGTAGTGAGCAGGGGAGGAACTGTGACGTTCAGAGGGACACAATTCATTCCTGAGTCTGTGCTGGGGCAGTACAGCTATGTGCTGCTCCTTACTCATGGTAGATTGTAACATTACCAAGAGTCCTTGCATGGGGGAATATAGCTGTTTAAGCACACCATTGAATTTGTTCATTCCTTAATTAAAACAATATGGATCTTGGATCAACTTCTCAATAAATATTTAAATCATTTTTTTTTTCCAAATAGACTCAGTAGAAACTAGTTTCTATCCCATTTTTAAAATGACTGATACAGTGTTACATATAAACATTTTTATTTTATAAATATAGTTCCCGTGTATCTCTCGTTTCCTGTATTACTATTTCCTCTCAGATAACAAGCATAGCCTCCTATGGTTAAATAGCATTTTGACTGCTTCTTCTATCAGTCTGATACAATGGGCTGTGTTACTTCCCTCGATCCACAGCAAAACTCCCACTGATGTCAATGGCTCAGGATTTGCCAGTATAATCTTAGAGATAAACTCTGCCTGAGTAGCTATTTAGTTTTATCACACATTTTATTATAGATATATGGTATCTACATTTTGTATTCATTTCTACAGTCTGTTATTGGCACAACATAGTAATGGACAAAGCTTAAAAGGGAAGGAGCTGCGAACCAAGGAAGCAATTTTTGGAACTTCATGACACAGTCCAATTTTTCATGTTTTATTTCTGGACATTTTTATCCTCCTGGAATGTGTGGTGGTTCTCTTCAATTCCATCGTCCTCCTTGCTCCTGCTGCAACCTCACTCTCTGTGCCCTGCTTACACCTTTGGTATTGTTCTTCCTGTTCCCACTTGTCTTATTATTATTCATGCCCCTTCCTCCTCTCCCTGTTCCCACTGTGTGTGTGTGTGTGTGTGTGTGTGTGTGTGTGTGTGTGTGTGTGTGTGTGTGTGTGTGTGTGTGTGTGTGAGAGAGAGAGAGAGAGAGAGACAGAGAGAGACAGAGAGAGTGTGTGTGTGTGTGTGAGAGAGGGAGAGGGAGAGAGATGTGTGTGTATTCTGAAAAGGAATTAATATATTTGTCATCCATCCTCCTGATAGCTGTATGTGTATGTTACATCCCTTTACTCCCGCAGATCTGACTTAAATATTGAGATCTTCAGGGCAATTTGTACAGTGTCTAGCACAATGGGGATCCCAGTTCTGGTTTGGGTCCTTTAGCCACCACCAGAATACAAATAAATAATAACCACAATTCATAATAAAAAGGTTGAAAGTTTAATTTTGTACAAACATCTAAATACTTAGGTACGTTTCCAAAGCCTATCCAGCCATTTCTGAACCAATTTGGTCAATATTTTCATAAAAGATGTCCAGCGTTCCTTAACTGTAAATCAGAAGTGAAATTCAGTGGGTTTTCTCACATTATTTAAATACAGTTGGGATGCTTAAAAAAGAATTCATGCCATTTATAACATTTAAATGTGGCCACAATATTTTCATTGCTATGTCCAGTAAATCGAATCAGTTTCAGACATGTGGAAAAGCTAAGTTAACCAAACTTTGTTTAAACTTCAGAAGAAATTTGGTCCCTGTAACCTTTGATGTGGCCAACTCTCCTCGCCAGATGGGCAGAAAGAAGAGGCTCAGGTGACCCAATCAGGCTTGGGGTAGATAAGGAAAGGACCTGGAGAGAGAAGGCTCCTGTGTAGAACCCACAATTATATCCTCTTGCACTGCACAGAGATCTGTACAGTGTTAGCTCATTTATATGTCTGCACCTTCCTCAATGTGGAGTAGGGTTGCCAATTTCTACTCACACGAAACCGAACACCCTTGCCCCACCCCCTGCCCACCCCTCCTCCAAGGACCCGCCCCTTCCCCACCCCTTCTCCGAGGCCCCACCCTCACTCACTCTTCCCACCCTCACTGACTCGCTCATATTCACTGGGCTGGCTCAGGGGGTTAGGGTGCAGGAGGGGTTGAGGGCTCTGGCTGGGGGTGCGGGCTCTGGGGCTGGCCAGAAATTAGGAGTTCAGGGTGCGGGAGCGGGAGCGGCTCCGGTCTGGGGCAGTGGGTTGGGATGTGAGAGAGAGTGAGGATTCTGGCTGGGGGTGTGGGCTCTGGGGTGGGGCCAGGGATGAGAGGTTTGGAGTGCAGGAGGGGGTTCCGGGCTGGGGTGGTGGTGGAGCCGAGGGGTTTGGCATATGGGAGGGGACTACAGGCTGAGGCAGGGGGTTGGTGTGTGGGAGGGGATACAGGCTCTGGGCCGGGGGTGTGGGTTCTGGGGTGGGGCCAGAAATGAGGGGTTCAGGGTGCAGGAGGGGGCTCTGGGCTAGGGCAGGGGGTTGGGGTGCAGGGGATGAGGGCGCTGACTGGGGGTGCAGACACTGGGGTGGGGCTGGGGATGAGGGGTTTCAGGTGTAGGAGGGTGCTCCAGGGTGGGACCGAGGGGTTCAGAGGGCAGGAGGGGGATCAGGACTGGGGCAGAGGGGGTGAGGTGTGTGGGCTCTGGCTGGGGGTGCAGACTCTGGGGTGGGGCTGTGGGGGGATTTGGGGTGTAGGAGGGGGCTCCAGGTTGGGGATGAGGGGTTTGGAGTGCGTGAGGGAGATCAGGGCTGGGGCAGGAGGGTGGGGGGGGGAATGAGGGCTCCAGCTGTGGGTGCAGGCTCTGGGTGGGGCTGGGAATGAGTGGTTTGGAGTGCAGGAGGGGGATCTGGGTTGGGGCCAAGGGGTTTGGAGTGTGGGAGGAGGATTAGGGCTGGGGCAGGGGGGTTGGGTACGGGGGGTGAGGGCTCCACCTGGGGGTGTGGACTCTGGTGTGGGGCTGGGAATGAGGGGTTTGGGGTAGAGGAGGGGGCTCCGGGCTCAGATTGAGGGGTTTGGAGCACGGGAGGGGGGTCAGGGCTGGGGCAGGGGATTGGGGCATGGGAGGGGATGCAGGCTCCCGGTGGCACTTACCTCAAGCAGCTCCCGGAAGCAGCGGCATATCCCCCCTCTGGCTCCTATGCAGAAGCACAACCAGGGGGCTCTGCGTGCTGCCCCATCTGCAGGCGTTGCCCACGCAGCACCCATTTGTGCTGGTTCCCAGCCAATGGGAGCTGCGGGGGGGGTGGTGCTTGGGACAGGGGCAGCATGCGGAGCTCCCTGGCTGCCCCTACACATAGGAGCCAGAGTGGGGACATACCTCTGCTTCTGGGAGCTGCGCAGAGCCACAGCAGGCAGGGATCCTGCTTTAGCCTCGCTGCGCTGCTGACCAAACCTTTAATGGCCCTGTCAGCAGTGCTGACCGGAGCTGCCAGGGCATTCCAGTCGAAAACCGGACACCTGGCAACCCTAATGTGGAGAGGAATATGCACACTTATGGTAACCAAGCTGAGGTTTTTTTCCCCAGACACTTCACTTAAAGGCACACTGATTTAGGTTAAAATATAAACAAGTTTATTAACCACAAAAGATAGATTTTAAGTGATTGCAAACAGATCAAAGCAGATTACCTAGTAAATAAACAAAACCATAAACCAAGCCTAAAATACTAGAAAGATAGGATATGAATTAGCAAATTATCACCCTGGCTGATGATACGAGCAGGTTTAGAGATTCTTAAGGGACAAGCTGCATTTTCTTTGCTTCAGCTTCAGATCCCCAGTGATACCAGTCAGCTCTCTGTTCTTGGGGAACCAGGGGGCAGTATCCAGGCTGCTTGCCTCATGGGAGAACACACCTAAACCTCTCCTGACAAGGGTGACTGGAATAAGGCAACTCCCTTAGCCTCATCTGCATCAAAGATGGGACAGGGTGGCATCTCCATTTGCATACAGAATGGAGAACAGAGATTACCGCACTGAACTCTGGGACCAGAAAAGCAGGGAAGCACTGCATCATGGAGGATCTCTGCTCCAGATGTTAATGAACCTACGCCTGCACACACCCAGCTCAGTGGTTATCAGACCAATTCTAGTAATGAATCCTTGATTGATATCCAAAATACTGAAGCTGCCTCATTGCAATGTGAGTTCCCTTGAAGGACCACCACCCATAGCCAGGAATGTTCAGTTCCTATTGTCTAGCCTAAAGAAAACCCTTGAGTCATCAGTTTACCCATAAACAAATCTAGTGTTCTCCCTTGAACCATTGTTGTTTCCCTACAAAAACCCCTACCCATGCTCAAGTAAGGGTTCTGATGCCTGGATCCCAAAATCTGCATTGGTTCCATTAGGACTTCATCTCTCTCTCTGAGGTATAACTTTTTAACCCTGACTTGTTGATCAGGTATAGTTTTCTATATCTGACTTTTATAATCTTTAATAATGTAACTTATGTTTGTTTGGGCTCCCCTTGTGTGGTTAACACTATTGTTCAATAAATAACTTTTATGGTTAAGCTGGTTCCTTCCCTCCCACTTTCTCTGAACTTTACTCTTTTATGTTTTTGGTTTCCCCATTTACTCTGCAGCAATGCTTCTCTTACCTAAGATAAAGATCCCTGTAGCGCCCACCTGAAGCAGAATTTGGCAAGAAAGCTGAAAAGGCACTTCAAAGTATCATGACAAATTCCTGTCCAGCCAGATGAAAATTGTGTGTATTTCAGAAGTGTTCATACACTCTCACAAAAATGAGAAGCAACATTTGTTTTAGCTTGAATTCTTTAAAATTAGAATTAGAATATGATTAACACTCTCACTATTGACTCCATTTGATACTTTTCTTAAACACTTTATCATCTCATCAAAAAATTTTGTCTGGATTAAGAGGAGGCAAATGGTCCAAAATAATTATTGTTTCTTTTGTGTAAAATGTCAATATACTTTAAATGGATATTTCATTTAATTTTTGTTAACTTTTTAAGCGAATTTCTGGCCAACTCATCACTGATCTAATGTAGCCATGCAAGAGTATGGCTACATACGTCTCCTCTTGGTGGCCTTTTGGACCTGGGGTTCAGGCATTGAAGGAGAGCAGGAACTACTTATCTGCTACTTCCTTCCCCTCACTCCCAAGGTGAGCAGGTGGGTGGAGAGGTTTTAGGGAACAATTGGGAGTAGGCAGGGCCATAGCTCTGCCCACCCAACACTTCGATCAACAAAGGTGAGCCAGCATGGGGTGGGAAAAAATCTGCACCTAGTAAAAGGCTATAGCAGATCACTTTCCCCAGGGAGAAAATATAGAAGGGGATGCCAGCAGGGAAAGAACTGTGCCTCTTTAACCTTCTCTTGGGGAAAATGCAGCTGCATGCTGCCTCTTCAGGCTCCAGTTAAAGTCTAAAGCTAGCAGGCAATTAGTGCTGGTGACAGGTTAAATGGGGCTGGAAAGTGGTTCTCTGTCTACCAGCTGAATAAGTACAGCACATTGCAGATCATAAGAATGTCCCCATGCTGCCTCACAACCTCTCTCACCCTGGTCTACAGGAAAAAGTTTTTTGACAGGATGAGAGAGTAACTTGATCTCTGTCTGTTCATTCCCAGGTTTCTCTGCAGGAGCTGCCAATAAAAGAGTCAAAGTGTTCTGGTGTTTCTATGATGTGAAAACCTGCCTAGCAGTAGTGTTCATATTGATTTCCTAAGAGTCTCTCTCTCTCTTCCCCTCACACATAATGTTTCTACAATTAAAATGAGTAGATCTAACTACTCCCGATATCTGGGTGTGGTACATATTTATAAAGTGTACATCACTGTGATATCTATGCACCCATGTGCAATTGTGATGATGCCCTGTAAAATTAAACTAAAACCAGTCTCCTAATTTGAAAAGTAACCCTATATTTAAACAAAATCTGTTCCTGTAGCAGCTAAGGCTCTGACTAGGTCAGGACACTTAAAGGACTTGTCTACACTGGAACTTTACAGTACTGCAGCTTTCTCACTCAGGGGTGTAAAAAACCACTCCCCTGAGCGCAGCAAGTTGCAGCGATGTAAAGCGCCAGTGTAGACAGTGCACCAGCGTTGGGAGCTGTGCTCCCAGCGCTGGGAGCTACGCGCCTCGTGGAGATGTTTTTTTTAGAGCTCTCTCCCAGTGCTCTGCCATGACCACACAAGCCACGTTAAAGTGCTGCCGCGGGGATTCAACCACATACTCTGAGTCTACTAGGAAATAGCATGATTTCAAGTTGCAGAAATGAGCAACAAGACAAGAGGACAGAACAAAGTGATTTGGCTTATCAATGCTGAGCTATTAGTCCACATGTGTGGGCAATTAGTGAATGGATACCACACAAATACAGTCCAGCCTTAAAAATATACTGCACTGCAGCCATGATCTTGTGGCTCCATTTTTTAAGCTAAACACCTCTTTTATAGCTATCTTTAGCCAGTCAGGAAATCTTAGACTGCTAACTGGTTTAAAAAAAAATAGCCAGGTTTTCTATGCTGTAAACATAATTCTTCTTTTGCACACACATCCCAGTAGACTGAGAATGGATGCTAGCAATATGTTTAAGCTCCATAGGCAGTAACAGTAAACAGTAAGGTTATGGCTACACTGCAATAAAAGACCTGTGGCACAGCTGCAGCTGGCCCAGGTCTGCTGACGTGGGCTCATGAGACTTGGGCTACAAGGCTATAAAATAGTAGTGTGGATGTTTGGGCTTGGGCTCTGAGACCCTAAGTAGGAAGGCCATTCAGCTGGTTTAAAGCTGGACAGTCCTCGATTTGTGCAGCAATATCCCTGTCTGGTAGTGACTTAGCACCCAATTTGGTTTTGTCCAGTGAAACTGAGAGGAGATAGTCGGAGGAGACTGTGGATGCAGAAAGATACTGGGGCCAGGATGGGAGGCAGTTCCTCCATGCAAAATGACGTAGGCAGGAACAGGCAGATGCAGAGAGGGTCATGCCAGGAGGAGCAGGGTCACACCTGCAGGGACGGGGATGTCCTGCATTCTGGGGATGTGTCAGTGGCCACCCTAACCCTGAGATTGGGGAGGGTCTCAGAGCCAGGGGTCCAGCTGAAGCCTGAATGTCTACACTGCTATTGTTAGCCCCCCAGCCTGAGTCCATGTGCCTGGGTCAGCTGCAAGTCTTTTATCACAGTATAGACATACCCTCAGTGCTTGCCTCTTATTGGTTGCCCATAATGGATGTATTCGTTGGCAGGACACTCTAGCTATTGCAATGTCATTTGGAGACATTTCCTTATTTCTATAGTAGCAAATATATTGAATCCAAAGGTTGCCCAAATGTCTACTATAACTGCATTCAGAAGTAGGCCTTCAAATTAAAAAGAGTCCAAATTGTGCAGTTCATCTATGAACCCAGAGCCAAACTTCTTCATTTGGGGATGTTCAGATCTAGACTTCTCGTTCAGACTCATCTCTTGCTAATTTTTTGCTATTCATGCCATCAATAATCTTTAACCCTATCGCTGCACATCCTTAGCTAACAGCTATTCTCATTTGTCTTGGCTTTTGATAGTATTGTGACAGATATGCCAAGTCCCTGCGATATCTTTGGAAGATCTAATTGAAATAAGTTTAAGTATCTTTGGAGTTCACTGTATTAAATGGAAAGGCTATGTATCACTGTGGCCCTGGATGTTGAACATAGTCCTTGGATCAATGTGGAAGACAAGAATGGTCTTTTTGGACAATAGGTATGAAGTGGATTTTCCAAGAAATAATATTTGAATGCAAATATCCCACCTCCAGCCTCCAGTTTATGCAAAAACCCAGACTTTTAAAGCCATGTCCTAAGGAGAGGGCAAATTTTCAACTGATTACTTGTCCCCAGAGTCCCAGCATCAAAGACCCAACCTGTATAAAGGAGTGACTCTCAGATTCCTGGGAATACTTGTTCTGAGCTAACAGCTGTCATGAATATGTTAACCACAGAAATAGCCCTGTGGGGTTTGAAGGACTGAGTACCTCCCAGAGTCCTTTGTGGACATGAGGGTGTTAGCATGCCTCTAGGTTCTTTGATTGTTTTTCCAAGCAACCTCATTTATTCTTAAGGGAATTAGAGAATAGTTGTGTGGTAATTTAACTGTGGGCAATTATGCTGTTCAAAGCCTCTGGAGTGAAAGCAAAATGTAGACACAGGCCTGCTTAGGCAGTCTGACTTGCTGGGGAATGTGCAGTGTAAGCATGGAACTGTCAGTCTGGAAAAACTCCAGTCAAGAGGAACTGAGATGTGTATCTGAGGTGATACACCATCTCAAGAGAGGTGATGCTTGGGGAGCTAGAAGCCTAAAAGTGGGTGCCCTAGCTGGACCACCAGGGAACTCTTGGTGCCAAATGGCAATGGGCATAGTGGTGCATTGGGTTACAGGGATCTCATGGGTTTGGTCTGTGCACCAAGGCATCTGACCCAAGCCTGAGAGCAGTGCTGATGCAAGCAGGGGAAGATAGCAAGAAGCATCCCATTGTCTCCTTAAGTAAAAAAAACTGACACACACCATTGTGAATTTTCTCTTTCATAAATTCTTAGAGTTTAGGTCTACTAAGGGTCTACTAAGCGTCTGTTAGACCACTTAATCTGACTGCCTGTATAAAACAGACAGAGGAATTTTCACCCAGTTATTCCTATATTGAGCCCTATAACTCAGGTTCGGCTAAAGCATATCTTCCATCTAGTCTTGATATGAAGACTCCCAGAAACAGAGAATCCACTATTTCCCTGGGTGGTTTGTTTCAATATCTGGTCATCCTCACTGTGAAGAATGTGTGCCTTATTTCTCATGAAAAGTTTTAAAGACTTCATGAGAAGGCTCGGACATCTCCCGCAGGAGTCCAGTCTTTCTGTGAATTGGTATGTGCTTTAAAGTTTGCTTCGCATTGCAGAATTGTGAAGGTCAAACTTTTATTTAGAAATGATATTTTAAAAGTCTCAGCAACTGGCAACATCTTAGGCACTGTCACATGGCACCTCTTCCTGCAATATGTCTGCATTATCGACAAAAAGTCTTTAATCAAGCAGACTTCCATCTCTGATATGAAGTTATGTGTCTGTATTATTCTCACCTATTCTCTCTTCAGACTGCATTCCATTTCTGCCATCAGGTTCTAAATGGTAAAATATGATTCTATGTAATGAATAGACTGGTTTCATCTTTTTCAGTTTTACCCACTATACTCCCAGTACCTCTCCTATCTGCTACTGATAAAGGAACATTTTTTCTGGCTGAAAGTCAGGACACTCATCTTAATTGCAGAAGTGACATGAAAATAATTATGGCTTAGAATTATTGGCACTACATCAATGCAGTTTCATAAAGAGTGGGAAGCTTCTACTTTTGTTTGATGGAAGTGCCCCCTCTGGTAAAACCGCATCACTTAAACTACTAAGCAGCCAAAGACAGTGAGCTGATAGACATTTTCCTCTCCGAGTGCCAGAAATGCCAGCCCATGAAATTACCAATGCTGGGCAGCATTGCAATTTGCCCTGCCCTTACCCTATATTACTTTGTGGACATTCCATGTAGTACCCCATGGCATATGAGCCAAAATTCAGTTTTTTTTCATGGGCACATACTCATTGCCCCACAAGTCCAATTGTATCAGATTCAGACCCATATCACTCTTATGGAAAAATGACATGGGCCAGTGTTTTCTCTGTCACGCTGTTGAATCTGGATAATTGTATTTAATGAAGTAAACATTCAAGTTTGAATTACCATCCTATAAATATTTTATTACTTTTAGCTGGAGCAATAAATAAAATAATGTTACTTAATAGTTTTTGCCTCTTTTTGCCTCTTTTTCCTAGTATTATTTTCTTGGTTCCTGCTATTCCCAAATAAATATAATGGCTTACTGAAATATCTGTGTGATGGGTTGGATCACAGAAACCCCTTTGGGACTGCCACCTGATGTGCTGGGACTATGGAGCTGTGTTTGCAGCAGGCAAGTGTGTCTGGCTCAAACAAGGCAAGGTACTGAAGTCCCAAGCTGGCAGGGGAAATGGGCTCAGAGGTAGTCCCAGCACATCAGGTGGCAGTCCCAAAGGGGGTTTCTGTGACCCAACCAGTCACAATCTGCTAGGGTGACCCCCCATGTCCTGATATTTTTTTTTAATGGGGAAATCCTATCTCCTAGAACTGGAAAGGACCTTGAAAAGTCATCAAGTCCAGCCCCCTGCCTTCACTAGCAGGACCAAGTACTGATTTTGCCCCAGATCCCTAAGTGGCCCCCTCAAGGACTGAACTCACAACCCTGGGTTTAACAGGCCAATGCTCAAACCACTGAGCTATCCCTCTCATTCTTCTTCTCATTTGGTCACCCTACAATCTGCTATTGAGAGGAAGAGCTCTTCAAGCTGTTCTGCTGCTATTGGCTCTCGAAAGAAGCTTATTATTGTTAACACTGATGGTGTTTCTTGTTTTGGTGATAATGGAAAATGTATGAATTATAATTGTCCTCAGTACACATGCTTTTTACTTTTTACTAAAATACTTTCAACCAAAATCACCATAGATTCAGGCAGGTGCAAAAAGTGACCTCAATGGAACTTTTACATGCTTACATTAACCTGAGCAGTCAAATTCATGGATAATGTCAGATGACCTAACAGAATCAAAAGCAACAAAGTGAGTTGCTATATGCAGCATCATAGTTTCTCATAAAATTGATAGGATGATAATCCACTATACCACAAGCTTTACAGAGAAAAGTAAATGTCTATTTGTTTGCAGTGTTGTTGTAACCATCCTCATCCTAGGATATGAGAGAGACAATTGGGTGAGCTAATATCTTTTAATGCAGTGGTTCTCAACCAGGGGTACTCATACACAGAGGTCTTCCCAGGGTACAGCAACTCATCTAGATATTTGCCTAATTTTACAACAGGTTACATTAAAAGCACTAGTGAAGTCACTACAAACAAAAATTTCATATAGACAATGACTTGTTTATATAGCTTTATATACTATACACCGAAATGAAAGTACAATATTTATATTCCAACTGATTTATTTTATAATTACATGGTAAAAATGAGAAAGTAAGCACTTCTTCAGTAATAGCGTGCTGTGATACTTTTGCGTTTTTATGTATGATTTTGTAAATAAGTAGTTTTTAAGTGAGGTGAAACTTGGTGTACGCAAGACAAATCAGACTCCTGGAACGGGTATAGTAGTCTGGATAGGTTGACAGCCACTGTTTTAATAGACCCACTTTCCATGGCAGAAGAGCCAATCTTTCGAACTGCACAGAGGAGAGCTTGGCTCTTCCACCAACAGAAGTGGGTCGATTAAAAGATATTACCTTCTCCTTGTTGTCTCTCCCCTAAGTCCTATTTATTTATCATAGCACCATATGGTTGCATGATACTTTACAGAAATTTAAAAGAAATGGTCTCTGCCTCCAAAGTCTCATACTGTAAAGCAATTTGATCATTTTGGCCATTTCAGGTACCAAACCTACAATTAGAGCTAAGCAGATCAATCTGTTTTGTTGCTGAAAGTCAACCATGTAAGTACAACAGTGCTAACTGAAAAACTGAATACAGTTGAATAATTAATACACTGAGGGAATTCACAATCTGCCTATGATCACTTCAGCAGCAGAAAAAGGCTGAATTAATCAAGAATATTATTTGCTGGGAATTAATCACTCACTTGTAGTCATGACTACAGCATTAGAAGACTGGGGAAAGGCTTTTCCTTCACAAAAAAAAATGTCATTAGTAAAATGCAGGAAAAGTTAAAGGGTCAGAGCCACAGTGGTTGTAAATCAGCATAGCAACTTGGACTTCAGTGGAGGTATGTCAGTTTCTAAAAACTGGGGATCTAGCCTTCCAGAAGGCTTCATTTTTAAAAAATCCAGAGGACTTCTTAGTATACTAATTTTAAAAAACCCAACACGCACACACACAAACCCATGCCTTATGTGGGTGACATATGATAGACTCCACACTGGCCAGCTAAGTCTCCATATATTCTCCATCAGAAAGAAAAAACATGTTTTTCAGCTTTGAGACTATAGACCTCTACCTGGTGAGCTAAAGAGCAGGTCAATGGAATCTTCTCAAATAGGCCCTGAGTCAGCCAAATACTTAAGCTTGTGTCCAACTTTAAGCATGTGAGTCGCCCCTTCAAGTCAATAAGGACTACCTATGTGATTAAGTACCTTGCTGAATCAGTTATTGAATTAATAACTACACCAGATGTTTTTATTTCTCCGATCGCTGGGGTAAACCTACACATTTGTCACTATTTGAGAGAGAGAAAGAATATGATTACGTGTAAAAGTTTCCTCACCATGAGTTTAGGATGGCAGCATCATTCATGGGAGATAAAGTCACAACTGAATAGCATAGGTCATGCTGGATGAATGATTATTTAATATCAGAGGGGTAGCCGTGTTAGTCTGGATCTGTAAAAGCAGCAAAGAGTCCTGTGGCACCTTATAGACTAACAGATGTATTGGAGCATGAGCTTTTGTGGGTGAATACATGCATCCGACGAAGTGGGTATTCAGGCACGAAAGCTCATGCTCCAATACGTCTGTTAGTCTATAAGGTGCCACAGGACTCTTTGCTGATTATTTAATGTTCATTTAAAATTTACTTTTCCCATTTTCCTTTCCAGTGAACCGGTTTGCTAGAATACATGCAAAAGTGAACCAAAAGGGGCACAAACTCAGTTAAAACACTCAATATTTCTTTGAAAATATATTCAGATAAAACCTTTGATGTATTCACCTGTTCCTCACCCCATTGGTAGGGCATCTTGACACACTACACTATTGTAGCAGAAGTCAAAAGTTCTTGATTACAGCGTTTGGAAGATCCAGGAAAACACATTAATGCTCAGAAAAAAGACTCCAACTCTTGAAATGGGATTCTGCTTTGTTTTAGCCGGTTGTATTTAGCTCCTGCTTGCTGTTTTTAAGATTCTGTGCACATTCATCTTCTATTGAAACTAGCCCCACACACTTCACTTCCAGATGCTAAAGCTAGATGGATTTTGAGTATCTACTCAATTATGTCCTATGATTGATCTACTCACCCCTAGTTTTTGGAACTAGATGAGTTTTTGAAGGTGAATGAGTATTTCAGAGATTGGTGAATAATTTGTATGCATGTGTAACTAATATATAATGCATCCACATTATTCATCCAGCTCTAAAGTACTCACTCACTTTCAAAAACTCATCCAATCCCAAAAATTGTATTGATTAAGAAAACTGACAATAAATATTTTGTGCAAAATTTCAGTAGAGATGTATGTATAAAATTGTGTGTGTACATGTGTAGAGCAAATTAGTGTGAATGAGCTGTTTGAATCAGCCCAATGCAGAAAACTGAACTAATTTTCAAAGATACTGACCAGAGGAAGACTCTCCTTCTGTTGCCTATGTCTAGCTCTTTTCATTTTATACTACAGCAGTTTTACTAGGACTCTTTACAGGAGTTGAGGTCACTTTGAGGAGGGGAAAGACCTTTACTGCAAAGCAAAAATGAAATTGATGTCACAGTTTCGGGACAATTGTACCCGTATGTCCCCCTTTGTGTTCCCTCAAGGTCGCCCACTTAAAGGTTTCCAGCTCCAAGCCATCATCTCTCCTGGTGGAGAGCTGCATCTCGCACCCTTCTCACCAGAGGTTTTTGAGGCTCCACAGTCCTCTGATCTACACTGAGATGTCCTCCTAAAAGACCAGCACATGTACTTTCTTTTCTCTCCAAGGGCTATGACCAGTGTATAACCAGCAGTTAAAGGTTACCACATGGCTTTTTCTAAGCAAGCCCTTTTATTCTTAAACTAAAAGCATTACAAAGAAAAGCAGATTAAAAACAATGAAAGAACCTACCTGCATGCTAACATGTTTACCAAAGGTAACTCCAAGACAGAGCTCTATTAGGTGTCAGTCCTTCAAATGCCATAAATTACTTTTTCCAAGTTCATATCAGTTTTTCAATCTGGAATCAGAAGGAAGGCCCTGAGTCAGTTTAAGCTCAATATATTTATCCCAGTCTTTCTTTGTCTGTTTGCCTCTGTAGAATCCAGTTTGAACCAGAATATGAGAGCCTCTCAAGGTGGTAGTATCTCTCTGAAGGTGTTATAACCAATAATCTCCTACTGGTTTCATTTCCTGAAGGAACTGTGGTAACCCTCCCTCATGGAGGGCATACAATCCTTGGACACAACAATATGTAAACCATCCATACACTTAATACAATACAGTATCCCACAGATATTGCAGAAGGTAGCCCTATTTATCACAACTTGGATGAGATCTATAATGTGGTTTAGTCCATCCTAAGGAAGGTCTTTATTTTTAAGTTTTACATTTATATATATCCCTGTTTCCATGCCCTTTGTTGCCTTTGGCTTCTGGTGATTTTTTCTTTACCTTTGTTACATTGAAGGAATTGATGAGTACAACTTGAAATATGTCTATACTTATGGCAGTGTAGAGCACAGACACTGCAAACCCTGCTAGCATGGGTATAACTAGCAGTGTAGATGATGAGGCATGGCTGAGGTGCATGCAGTACAGACATGCAAAAATCTTAGGGTTAAATACCCTACACCGCTCTCTACACACCCAGGCAGTGCCTCCTACAACTACACTGCTATTTTTTGCAGTGTAGTGTCCCACTGCCAGAACTTTTCCCTGCTGCAATTAAGGGCTCCAGCCATAGGTGCTGACTTTTTATTGTGCTGGGGAGTACTCCCGCCCCCCCGAGCTGCACATCCCACTCCACCCCTTCCCCAAGGCCCCACCTCTTCCCACTCCCAACTAGTGCTTTTTATGTAGCCTATTGTAAAACTAGGCAAATATCTAGATGAGTTGATGTACCCCCTGGAATACCTCTGTGTACCCCTAGTTGAGACCCACTGATCTAGGCTATATTTTCCCAATTTGCTTATGAGAAGGTCATGTGAGACCGTATCAAAAGCCTTACTAATGTAAAGATATAGCACATCGATTAAGTCCCCCCATCCACAAAGCTTCTTGCCCTGTCAAAGAAGGCTATTAGCTTGGTTTGACATGACTTGTTCTTGACAAATCCATGTTGACTGTTACTTATCACCTTATCTTCTAGATGCTTACAAATTGATTATTTGCTCCATTATCTTTCTGGTACTGAAGTTAAACTGACTGGTCTATAATTTCCTGAGTTGTTCTTATTCCCTTTTATATATATAGGCACTATATTTGCCCTTTTCCATTCCTCTAGGATCTCTTTCATCTTCCACAAGGTCTCAAAAATAATTGCTAATGGCTCTACCAGTTCCTTAAGTATTCTAGGATGTATTTAATCAGGCCCTGCCAACTTGAAGCCATCTAAGGCTATGGCTATACTACAGCTTCAGTCAACTTAAGTTATGTAGCTGGGTGTGAATTAGCCACCCACCCCCTCCCCGCTTGATGTAATTTATGCCAATTTAAGCACTGGTGTGGACAGTGCTATGTCAATGGGAGAGCTTCTCCCGCTGACATAGCTACCACTGCTTGCGCAGGCTGGAGTAATTAAGCCAACAGGAGAGGTCTAAGCAATAGCCTAGCTTGTCTAAGTATTTTTTAACTTGTTTGTATTCTATTTTAACCCTTAGGTCCTACCCCATTTATGTTGATGTTCATTATGTTAGTCATCTGATCATTGCTAAACTTTTGGGAGAAAACTGAAACAAACGAGACTTTGGCCATTGCTGTATTTTCTGTTACTGTCTTTCCCTCCTCATTGAGTAATGGGCTTACCCTGTCCTTGATTTTTCTCTTGCTTCTAATGTATTTGTAAAATGTTTTCTTGCTACTCTTTATGTCCCTAGCTAGTTTACTCATTTTGTTCCTTTGCCTTTCTAGTTTTGTCCCTACATGCTTGTGGTTTTTTTTTAAATATATCCATCCTTTGTAATTTCACCTAGTTTCCACTTTTTGTATGATTTTTTTTTTTTTAAGTTTCCTGTCATTGAAGATCGCCTGGTTAAGCCAGGGTGGTCTCTTACTATACTTCCTATCTTTTTTGTATGTAGGATAGTTTTCTCTTTTGCCCTTAATAATGTGTGTCTTTTAAAAAGTGCCAACTCTCCTGAACTCTTTTTTTCCCTTAGACTTGCTTTCCATGGTATCTTATCTACCAATTCTGAATTTGCTAAAAGTCTGCCTTCTTGAACTCTATTCAAAGCCAAAATCTGGCTTGATTTTTTAAATGTTGTTTTTGTTTTAACACTTAATCAGAAAAGAACAAGGGGTGAAATCCTCACCCCACAGAAACCAATGTCAAAATTCCTGTGGAGTTCAGTGGGTCCAGGGTTTCTCAGGAATATCTAAAATACATCCTTTTCTTAGCTGTGTAACATAGTTTAGGACGTGTTCCTTTAAAATTTGGAAGACAATAATATACAGTTACAGGTGGGGTAAATAAGAGTAGATCAAATGAGATCAAATTAAGCTTTTCTGCTCTATACTAGATTAGGCTTATGTTCACTATCTTATTTTGATCAGTGGGAACATTTCTTAATCAAACAATTGTTCAGAATATTTTATTGCTTTTTTCCTCCTTCACTTACTATTAGATGATACACAAAATAATATAACATGCACCTATAACAAGCATTAGGGTTAAGTTCTTTTTTATTATTATTTGTAGCAGTCACAAACATGATTCTCCAAGCAGCCTATGTATACAAAAAAACTCAAAACACTCAATAAATTTAAAGCTATTACAACAAGCAAATACATTTACAAAGGGCTGGAGCCAGTGGTTTGGCTCTCTTTATATGAGATGTCTGAATTATGTTGACAATCTAATAATGCGCCTGAGTAGCTAAAGGCTGATACAGGCCTGCAGGAGACAGTAATGTTGCTGCAACATCTTATAACATTAAAGACATCATGGAGATAAATGAGACTAATGTAGTTTGAAAATGATCATCTCCCTTGGCTTAAAGAAGAAGTATATAAATAAATATTGTGCATATACTGTGTGTGTGGCTATATATACATAAATAGTGTGTGTGTGTGTGCGCGCGCGCGTGGCTTAGATATTTTTGATATAAAAAATATTGAATTAAACATTATAGTAAAACATCACTATCTATTTTCAAAGCCAAAAGTATAATTAGCAGAGGTAGAAACCACCATTTTCTTTTATCTTCAGACCATAGCTATTATGTTAAGCAAAATCATAAAAGTGACATTATATGGCAAAAGTAATGAAGTGTGGGTAGAAAAGCAGCAGAGTTGACATGCAAAATGAGACACTTCATGACTGTATGTGCTTGTAAATGAAATATAGTCCAAATATTGCTCTGTGCAGAATTTCAGAAAGCACTTGAAGGGCTTATTTTATCCTGTTTTTGAACTGTAACATTTATTAAACTAGCATGATTATTTTTAAGCATGAGCATTTACTTTTTCTTTCACTTTCCCCAGGTTTAAAGGATATTTATTCTAGGACAATATTTGTAATAAATAACTCACAGCCCTATTTATGATGCTGCAATTTATTTATTTTTCCTAAAACACAGATTATGATTTGTCATTTAGCAGGACTGACAAAATGCTGTTGGAAACTCACTAATAAGATAAAAATTATTTATATTTAATAGAATAACTGACATAATACATTTAATGCTGTGCGCCACAAGATTTACACTTGCTCTTGAAATATCATGCCAACTAGTATGCTTGGTTAGCAGATGTAAGTCAGATAAAAATATATATATTAGGCACAAAACAAGCAAACGGAGCTGGTGAATTTCACTTCTGCTGCTCGTCCAAAGACAAACTGACTTTTTCATTTCTTTGTGTGTGCCCCTCTGTTTTAACTGGAAATGAACTGGGAAGTAAAGACAGGGTAAACCAGGGGATGGGGAGAGGGAAAGGGAGGAGGGAATGGCTTAGCACTGCCTGAAGGAGAGGGTGTCTGTTCAGGTAAAAAGAAAAGAGAATCATATGGAAATATGAACTTGCCCTACTTTTTTTTTCATTGGGTCACTCTTTTTTTAAATTTAGAAATGAAAATGCATTCATTAGGCACTAGTACCATTTATTATTAATTATTATAATTTGTATTTATTATTTTATTACTGTAGTGCCTAGAGACCCCAGTGGAGATCAGAGCATCATTGTGCGAGGGGTTGTTCAAATACATAGTAAGAGCCAGCTTTTAATTTATAGTGCTTACAATCTAAATAATTGGTACCACATTCATTTGTGTGTATATTACATTTATACTACTCATTTGTAATACATATTCAAGGACAGCATTAAAGATGATGATTGGTGGTATTACAATTTATGGTATACTTGCTAATCTTGCTAAAAAAAGTTCACATTGAGCTCCTATGGGAATTGATAAAATAGAATATGAGACAGACAGCACAGAGGTGTTGGTCATTCATAATAAAATTTGTATTAGTGCGATCTCTCTTTGTTAATCAGGTAAAGTGTGTGCCAGCCCAGAGCAGGACATGGAGTAAGCTACATACCAAAGAGAAACAGCAGGTTCTCAGAGTCTCTAAAACAGCAGCATCTTCTTCTGTGGCAAAGTAATATTAATGGGGGGTAATTATTGTTTTCCAACCAGGAAGAGGAAGAAATCTTAGGCTGGCTCATTGACACTCATATAAGCAACTGCTATTTTCAAGCATCCCGAAAGAAAGAGTCATGTTATATGCGTAGGATGTTTCATTAAATTTAATAGGCAACAGCAACATAGTCTGCTTGCTTGTTTAAAAAAGTATCAGTGTGGTGAAAAACATTGAGCCATATTCATTCTTGGTGTGACTCCAGTGAGCCAGTTAGAATCATATAAGATGAACTCAGCCAAATATCTCTAAGAACCAAAACTAGATAGACACTAGTATAGATAATGACATCTGTACAAAACAAAATCTATACATTTATACAATTGATAAATGATACAGTTAGGGATGGGTTGGCAAAGAAAGATAGTCAAAAATTAGACTTATAGGATGTTCTTGACACAGTCCAGATCATCAGGTACTCACTTGAATCGCATCATTTAATCTCTGTAGCAAATTACCTTTTTCAGACACCATCACCACCTGTTGGGTGTAGTAACCAAGAGATAAGGTTACCTATCATAGGTAACCTAACTACTCTAGAAAGAAACCTTGAAGGACAATCAAATATGTTAGAAACCATTCTGCTGTCCACGACAAATTGCTGGTGAGAAAGTTGCAGTCCATTTTGATAGCAGGATTTCAGGTGCTTTGAGAATGGAAGGTGGAGTTCCCAGACTACAAAGAACAAAAGTCTATTTATTTTTGCCAAAGGGAACCTTGTCTTGAAGGCATCCAAATTTAGGAGAAACCAGGACATGATTAAGTGCTCTTCTGAATAGGGATGTGTGTCAGTTCTGAGCAATTGCGCCTGTATTTCCTCTCAATGACCCAGTTAGGGCATCCAGATGTTAGGCTATCAGCTGAGCAGGTGTTGCCTGTCCTGGACAGAGACATATGTCTCGCTCCCTTTTGACCAGGGTGAGTCCAGGCTGAACAGTTCCCTGCCTTCACTGTGTTACTCCCAGCAAAGACAGTCTACCTAAAGAGACCTGCTTGCTTTCTCTTCAGAGACTGATCCAGGGATTGCTACAAATGTTACCACACGGTTTTTTCTAAGCAAGCTTACTTTATTCTTAAAGCATTACACAGAAAACATAAAACAAACTTCATGACAAGCTCATTGACCTGCTAAAATCTTAGTCTCTGTCCCCTCCATTTGTCACCCAATATTGCTGTAAATATGCTTTGTGCCCTGAAAGATCGTCAGTTTTTGCATGTGCCATTTTTTAAATACCACCTTAATGCGATGCTGCATGGTTTGTAAACAAGAAATTGCTTGCTGTTGTATGAAAGGGGTAACTCTGTTCATTTTTGCTGTCCCTTCACAGCTTGACAAACCTCATAGGTATAAAGCAGCCCTTCATACACCCTGAAAACTTCACAAAGCACTAAAGCTTTACTAAAGAAAATGTTACAGAGAGCAACCTTGAGGCTTCATATATAATAGCTCCAAGTGACATGCTATTCAAACATGCATTCTAAGTACGATACCCTTATGACCAACATAAGTACCACTATTACATTATTGTTTGGGATGTTAACAATATTAGCCTCTAGCTCTCCTTTCTACATTGTGCTAACATCCTTACATGTATACAAAATAAAATTAAACTTGCACCAGTAGGGGTTTATCATGATAAAGAGTGACCTATTCTCTCCATTATTACACTGTTAAAGTGATTGAGAAATCACTATCCACGGCGTGGGCTGCCACATACACACTTCAGAAAACAACAGGCATAATTTCTCCCTAATCATTTGTTTTTCTTATTTCAGAGCTAAATTGCTTGTGCCAGACTGTGCCTGACCAGCAACTCTGGTGCAACAGAGCAGTGCTCAGGATAAGACCAGAGTTGGGGAGGGAAGGTAGCTTTTGCTTTCTGGAAACATTCTTGCAAATAAACCCTCACTCACTCATTTGCAAGGACACCGTATATTATTATATATTTCATTCACCCATCTGTATTTTTAGGACTCAACTCTCCCCTACATCTGACCTCTATCAACACAGGGTTTCTAAGGAGCTCCTCTAGCTTACACCACTGGTGTAGCAGAGTTTTGCTCCTCCACACACCCCCAGCTTTTCTCCATCACAATCTTTCCTTTGCTCACCCTGGTGTCCAGGGAGAGCAGCTGGCACAGTAGCAGGCTCCAACAGCCTTACACCAGAAAAGGGTTCCCCTGTACAGCTAGAATTTTCCACTGACCATTTCACTCCAGAATGTACCATCTTTAACAGACAGTGCTGGAGACTATTTACAATAATGTAGTGTTTCCCATTTATTCTATGGCTATACTGTAAAAAATCAAATATTATTCAGTCCCCTGTATTTCATTGCTTGCCATGTTTCTTGAATGTGAATATCATAGATTTCTTGCATGAGAGCTGCAATACAGTCCATTTATTGAGGATGCCACACACATTCAGTGGTCACATAAACAATTCTGTCCAAACCAGACAAAATCTTAGGACAACATTTTGACAAAACAGCAGACTGAATAAGAGTTTTTCTCTATTTTTGTTTATTCTGCGAGATACACAACAGGCCAGATTGTCAGCTAGTCAATGGAGCTATACTGATTTATACTGGTTGAGAATCTGACCCAATGGGTATCACTCGTATTACCTGTTCGGTATAATAGTTTGGTCATACCAGCATGAGCAATTGTATTTTGGAAAAATCTACAATATACCTATTCATTTTAAACATATACTCAATAGACTTGGGTATCCCACATTTGCAGGCAGATGTTGGGTATCTGATTTTTCCCATGCAAATACTCATTTTCTTACATCACTATAGAATTATGTAGGTACAGTGGTAGTATATACTCATTGTTTAGAAATCAATCTTAGAGATGTTTTGCAACTGATTAAATAGCAGGTAAAATGGCTAGCATGCTGATGTCAGAAATCTTGTTCTGATTCTGACTGTTTTATAAGGTGTGCAAGCAAAGAACGTTTCTTCAGCTCCTCCCATTGCATCTACTAAGTCCCAAACCGAAGAACATTTCCAGAGTATCATTATTATTCTATTTATTTGTATTGCAGTAGCACCTTGACTGTGCAATCAAGGATCCTGGCCCCATTGTGCTAGGTGCTGTACAAACAGGCAAATAGGAGCTGGTTGCAAATTTTTCAATGAACTCTTTGTTTGTTTTTACCAAAAAAATGCCAATTTGATGAAACCAAAATTGTTTGCAAAATAAGGCTGGTTTCAATTAATCTTCCAACACAAAGCATTTTTGGGGGGAAAAGTTTCAAAATTGTCAAAATGTCCATTTCAACATGTTCGAATTGCAAAGTTTTGATTTTGTTTACCTTGAAGTGACTTTGTTTCCAAAATATTAGTAACTTTAGAGTAAAAAAGTTTAAGAAGATAGAAATCCAAACAAAAACATTTCAAAATTATCAAAACAAAATGTTGGGACTGACACAAACCAAAAATTTTGTGGGGGATTTGTGAAATTTAAGATTTAAATTCATCGTCCCCGTTTCCTTGAAACAACACAAAAGAAATAGACAAAAGACAGTAAATTGAACATATTATGCAGATTAAACAGCAGCATCATTTTGCCACCTGCCTAGTCTTTGCCAGACATCAATGTTTTCTAGGCATCATAACTGGCAGTGATAACAAGCTGGTCAATCCATGTTGTGTCCACCTGGTGACTGAGTCAAGTGTTTCTCACTGAGAATAATTGTCCAGTTACTTTGCAGCTAAGATTTCTCCAGTCCAGGCTGCATTGTCAGCCTTCATAATGGCAAAGTCATGCATTAGAGGAATAAGCCCGACTGTTCTCTTCTTGAGTTTCAGCTGATACAATTCATGTTGGAGGTGCTGGTGGCATTCAGGTTATGACATGCAAGGTAGAGTCAGGCCCCTCCTGCTTAGTGAAGGCCAGCAGAGAGGTAACCATGGCCATTTTTGATTTGTTTAAATAATATTGCAGCATGCATCTGAAAACAAAGAATGGTAAGCAGTGTTTATTGCTGTTACACGTGAACCATATGTTTTGTTTTTGGTGGGTCATACCAGACAGGTTTGTGTTGTTGTTTCATTTGGGGGGTGTAGGGGGAGAGAAAATGAGATAACAGCAGAAGTGGGGGAAGGAGCTGGTTGGAGCAATGAGTCTGCTGCTTTGTAGTAGTGCTCTTCTGTACTGCTACAGTAACTTGTTACTCCTGCTGCGCTGGGACTGCAGGTGAAAGTCACCTTTTGATCAGATAATTGCATTCAGGGAACATCCAGCCATGAACATACAATTATTTGTTCTGTTTTCCTCTGCCTACGTGCCCTGAGAAAAGGCATCTGGCTTAAATGTGCCATTATGTATCAATTGAGAATTTTAACTGCCTCCTGGTGTTACTGCTGCTGCTGAGTCTTCCCGTCCATCGGCAAACAAGAAGCATTGCTTCCGGACGGGCACAGGGCACCCTCAGGAGGTCTTTAAAACTATGTAAATTAAAAACAATCCAATGAGGTTTCAAGCTGAGTAGAAGTTACTTTCACTTCCATCTCTCCCCGCCCGGTGCTAAAGAAAAAAAACAACTTATTCTGTATATTCTCCAGTTCTCATTCCCTGGGAATTGTGGCTTTTACTGAAGCTGCAATCATCCATTCTGCATTGGTACCAGCTTCTTAGTATAGTCAACTGAAAGCACTGATTAAATTTCTGATGGAATTTTTCCATCATATATTCTTGCTTTGTCATTAAAATTCTACTTCATAAGACATGTACAATCACGAAAACAAGAAAGCACATTGTTTACTTTCCAAATGATCCAGTATTGAGTCATAATAACCAGCAATGCCACTAGCCATTTTAGCTATTTATATCCACTGCCGAACATTCTTAAGAGTCAATTAATACTATACATTTTTTATGACCAGCTTTCAGTAGGTCACACAGGCATAGCTTATTGCTTAGCTCTCTAGTAAATGATATAGCTGATTTATCTGCATTCAAGTGCCGTGATTTTTAAAACCGTCCCTAAAACACACACTGTTACTGTTATGTAAAATCATGAAACCAGTTTTGAAAACAAGGTGTATGGCTGAAAGGAGACCAAAAAACAGCTATTAGACCTGATGGAGACAGGGGAGGGTTCTTCTCTAATAGACCTATCTACAGAAAGTCTCTCTCTTGGAATGAAATGTGCATTAATTACATAGTTCCTTTATAGCTAAATCCTCAGGCTTCTTGTGTAGATGCAGTACACAGTGAGAACTAATAGAGCACTCCCTCCAAGGGATAATGATGTGGGAGGAAGCTGGTAGGCTGGGGTGAAAATTCTACGGTTTCTCTCACAGAGTTTTCCCAAGATTGCTCTGTCGGGACTGGAGTTGCTCCTCAATAGACTAGGCAGACCCATTCCCCCAACCCTGCTGTCTCAAAC